>NC_051315.1:44665732-44965732 GCF_015220235.1 Choloepus didactylus | reverse complement strand
AAAGCTCCCCAGAGAATTCTAAAATGGAGTTTTAAACTATTGCTCTACAGGGGAAAAAAAAAAAAAGAATCCAATATCCTTAGCATGGAAAAAAGGAGCCTTGCACAATTTGATGCAAACCTTGTTTTTCAGCTTCTTCTCTTCTCACTTCACTACTTCTATACATTCTATATGCCAGCAACTCTGACCTTCTTCTTCCCCAAATAAACCAAGGGGTGACATACCTCCATGCATTTACTTGTGTTCCTTCCCCCACTGAATCCTTTTTCCTTATCATTTCTGCTGAATTCCTATTCACCCTTCAAGGTCCAATTCCTATTCACCCTTCAAGTTCCAACTCATGTGTCACCTCCTCCCTGAAGCTTTACCCAACCCCCACCCAGGGCAGAATTAATCTCCTACGCTTATCACATCATATCATAATTATTTGATTGCATTTTAACCAGATCATTAGAAAGACAGTATTGTGCATTCTTGGAAATGTCAATGAAAGAAGTAAAAATGAAGAGCATAATTACAAGGTTGTTTTCTTCACTTAAGAAAAAAAACCTTACATTTGCATAGCATTTTCATAGACATCTTGTTTAATCCCACAGCTACATTGTGGATTAGACAGAGTATTATTTCTCCCATCAATATTGGGGATCCTCCAAATTTCTAAAAAAGGTTCTTTTTAAAAGACCTCTTTAAATAGGTTTGCTATATTTATTGTTTCCCATTATTTTATTACCATTCAAAACCTAAGTACTTGTTAAGAAACTACATTTTAAATACAGTGTATAAAGGACTTTTAGACATGAAAAAAAAATCATTAGACCCTGTGCTGGATCTTTTCTGCTTGTGCCTACAAATCGACTCTCCCACACTCTACCCTGATCTTTGAAGGGAGAGGCTGCGCTGTTTGACAATATAGAGGGTCCACACCCTTTGGTTTAGGCATGGAGAAAGCAGGTGAATGATCAGAGGGACAGAATAAAGTGAGACAGTGCATGGTTGCCAAGGGTGGCTGCCTCCTGAGACTGAAGCTCACCGACCCCCATCAAGGCAGACGTCACCCCACCCTCACAAACCACTGTCAGATGCTTTGCAAGGTGACTGCTCTTCTTCCCTTGCCCATTCAGGCCTTGGCGTGATATTGAAAGAGATGTTAGTCGTGCTGGGTCACTATATTATCACTTATGATTCCTTTAAGCCCTGAAATCACCTTTCTGAATAGTACCTTTGTTAAACCCTCTTTAAATGATCCTAATTTGAGTGTGCCATTTGCCACAAATGGGGACCCTGATTTACATAACCCCAAATTTACACTGGTATAAATCAATGAATTTTCAGATAGAAGGCATGGCTGTCAATTTAAAACAGATGTGTGATTTTAACACATCATATACATTTGCTAATCCTTAATTTTAAGGTTAAAAAAAGAAAAGCCTTGAACAATCATAGAGAGTTTTATGGAATACATTTTATTTGGTTAATAAAATCCTCTGAAATAATTGTTCTGTTTGTGATTATTAATTGGATTTGGAAAGAAATCTTCATGTACATAATCTTCTGTTATAATTTTATGATATTTAGGAAGTTTTTTACATTTTAACTGCTGGATCCTTCTTAACAAATTTTGAAGATTAAATAAAGGATATCAATTGATGTTTAGAATTTTAATTGCTTTTAAAATAATTTTCTCTTTACTTAAATATGCTATTCTATTCCTGAGAAACATTTATGTCATGCTGGAAAAAAATTCATTCACTATTTCATTAATTCATTTATTCTTCAATAAATGTTCATTGAGCTAGATACTGTACTAGGCATAAAAAAATACAGCAGTCAACTACAATAGACACAGTCCCTGCCCTTCTAGTTCATAAAGTGTAATATAATGGTTAAATAACGTGATATATTTTTAAGGGTCATCAAATAATTTTTGATATAGAAGTGTTACATGCTATTTTTATGCTGTAAATGTGGGCTTATGAAAGGGATCATCAAAAGCCTACTAAAGTGATGTAATTGACCTTGAAAGTAGTCTCTTCAACCTATAGAACCTCTATATGTAGATAACCGAAGCATTTAAAGAGTCAATTATTTGCTAAATTATTATTTAACAAATAACATTTATCTATTTGTTATAGAAATTGAGTCAATTATTATGCTGAAATCTAACACTGAGTGGTTAGGAGCACAGGCTTTAGAATCAGACAAGTCTGATTTCAAAACTCAGCTCTATCTGTGGTGAAAATTATCAAGATAATAAGTCAACTTCTCAAATCTGTTTTCCCCTCTGTAAAATGGGGATACAGATATACATTTGTCTAGGACGTTTGGGGTATTGGATAAGTTAATGCATATAAAATAGTTAGCCTGGAGACCAAGTACAAAATAAATATTACTGGTTATTATTTTTTAACAGTACTAAAAAAACTTTAAATAGGAATTTTGTAGTAAATGAAGAAAATCTGTATACTAAACAAATATATGCACCAAGAAGATCAATTATAATATAATAATTATTATAATATAATAATTATTCAGCTTTGTTTGAATAACAAAATAAGATGAAAAATGTTAAATATATGACATACATATATTTCTGCATGTAGAATAGACATGAGAGCACTAGTTTTTTAAGGATTGTGGTAATAAAGTTTGGTTTACAAGTTCTCAATTCAATTTAAAGAAACCAATCTGGAAATTATTTGCCTTAGAGGTGTGATTTTAGTAAGGAAGACAATGCAGATATCCAATCAAAGGCCCACATTAAAAGAAAAGGCCTGAACATGGCATTAAATTGGCTAAATAATTGGAATTTATATTTTTTAAGTTAAAATCAAATGCTAATGTTTATACTTATCTTTTTAAAAATTTCTCTCTTTAGCTCATCATTTCAATTAACCTCTCAAATAATGCACTCAATTTCACTGGTAAGGAAAATGTCCCCTGGACTATTTATTTGATCCTGATTATATATTACTTTATATAACCATGCCATTTGTCTACCAAATGCATTTCAGTTTTTTCCTGGGCACACAGCTATACTACTTTTCTCAGGCTCCCTTACACTTTTGTGTAGTCAGAGACTAGCCCTTGCCAAGACTTTAAGAAGCAGGGCTGCCTTCTCCCACTCTTTTCCCCACTATCAGCTGGATGCAGATAACAAGGAGACCCTTGGGAACAGTGGCGTCACAAGATGGAAGGAGCCAGAATCACCACATGGAGAAAAGCCACTCACTAACCAGAAATGCGTTTCTTTTTTTATTATTATTCATTTATTAAGAACCCACATGTGTCCTACCCTTTGCAAGGTGCAGGGAATATAGTAGTAAGTAAAATAGACAAGGTTCTCACACTCAGAGACTCAGCTGTATAAGCCTGCATAAGCCTAACTGCCATAAACCCACACTCCCCTCAAGGTGCCCCCAAGCTATTACTAGAGGTTCGTAGAGCACTGTTTTTCAGACATCTGTGGTGATGACTGCCAGTCATACTTACACTGTATTTCATGACCCAGTATACTCACGTGAAACTTTTTCTACAAGCCCGAAGTAGGATGAGAAAGTTGTTCAGCTGCCAAGAAAGACATATTCTTCAAAACTTTCTTCAAAAATGACCAGAAAGGGTGAAGGTAAAATAAATCTGTAGTCAAGAGGCTTGTAGAAGAATGAACTGGGTAGGCACGCTCAGTGAGGATCTAGTATAATAAAAAAGTATCCTCTAACCTAGGGAAGAGGACCTGGCAACATCTGATGAGCAGTTTTTCAGATTTGTGAGGGATCTGCAACCTCTACTTGCCTCCTGTTCTTCCTCTCTTTATATATGTTTATTGCTGTCCTCTTGTCCTTGTTCCACCATTGTTTTCAATTTGTGTGTGAGGAGGAGTGATGCAGATAACTTGTTTTTTCAGTGTATGGGGCACAATATAAAAAAGACTTACATCTGTAGCTTATATAACCTATGTAGCTTATAAGATCCTGGTTTCAAACCTCATGCCATGATTGGATGAAACTTTTGGGGTTCTCAGAGTGGTGCTGAGTGCATTTCACATGTGGAAGGAACATGGATATTTATAAATAGAGAATATTATTGTTCAGCAAATATTCACTTTCTCTCCACCCCACCACTTCCACAAGAAGAGTATATAAATCTTCATACTACTGAAGTTGGACTTAGCTGTGTGGCTTGTTTTGACCAGTAGGATGTTAGCTGATGTGACTTGAATAGAAGCTAAAAATATGCTTGCATAGTTAGGCTTGCTCTCTTGTGCTCCATCTTTTACCATGAGAAGAAAATACCTCAGGTAACTGCTGGTACCAGGAAGATGAGAGATTTGTGAAACAGAGTTGAATCCAATTCAAAGCTTGCAGTCAAGCTCACCTGAAATCAGCCAAGATCAGCCAAATTCAAGACAATGTAGAGGCAAGTGAGTAAAAACTAAGTGTTTTTTTTGTTCTGTTTTTTTATACCACTGGGATTTGGGTGGTTTGTTACATGGCACTGTTGTAGCCCAGAACTGAAAAATACATCATCCCAACCCTTAACTTCACTTTCAGTACACCAACAGCCATGTTTCTGACCTTCAAAATATCTGAACACCATGATTCCTTTATTTCCATTTTAATTCATTGGACGTTATCAAAATGGGAAATGGTTATGAGGAGTAAATAAAATGCACAGATACATAAAGTCAGTCACCTAATCATTCACTAAATAATTATTACTTCCCTGCTATATGCTATACATTGCATGAGGGTGTGGAAAAAGAGGAGTCTATTCTCACATAGTTTACAGCTAGCAAAAAAGTTGGACATAAGACCATTTCTAAAAACTGATTAAAATGGACATATATTGGTCTTGATGTAGTTTAAAGTCCAACAAGGAAGTTGGGTTTGAAACTTGGTGCAAAAAGAGAACAAATGGCCTAGCAACTCATATGCATACCAGACTGACTGGAGCTGCATCCACCAGAGAAAACTCAGGCAGGATCAATAGCAGGTTGGTGGGCCCTTATTGCCCATTCTGTGGCAGCACACAGAGATCTAGCATGGCCAAACATCAGGCTGTAGGGGAAAAGCAAACTCTTGTTGGTTTTTAAGCCACATGATTGTTCCTCCAGTGGTTCAATAAGAATGATATGCTTATAAACATGACATAACAAAACCTTGGCTACAACCCTGTCCTTCCAATTTGGTGATTTTGTTTGGAATGACACAAGCTCTTCCTTGGAGACTACCATGAGCCAATACACATGCAATGAGGTCATCAAAGCTGGTAGTCCTTACAGTAACCCATTTATTCTTGATGCTTTTTAAAGTTTTTTCTTTATTCTTGATTTTACAGATTCATACAATGTGTCTAGGAATTTTGTAAATTATCTTGTGATTTTTCAGTTGAGGGTTAAGGTTTTCTTTAATTATAGAAAATTCTCAGTCATTATCTTCTTGATCATTTCTCCATCTTTTCTGAGACTCTTTTTAGACATAATATTGGCTACTTTTTTCATATTCCTATCTAAGTGTTGTTCTGAACAATTTTTTCATCTATCTTCCAATTCAGTAATTCTTTTTGACAAAGTCTGTTTTTTTTCCTTCTTATTTTGTTATTAACATGATTTCCAACTAGTACTTTTTAATATACATATTTTCATGATTCCCAGATATTGGGTTCTGTTTCATAACTTCCTATTTTACTTTTAAAATTATATTCCTTCCAAGAAAGTTCTTTAAGCAGCAAGAGAAAAGTAATTCACCACATACAAGGCAAGCCACATAACACTAAGTGCTGCTTTCACATCAGACACTATGGAAGCAAGAAGGCAGTGCTATGATATATTTAAGATACTGAAAGAGAAAACTGCCAGTCAAGAATTCTCTTTCAAGTATGTGCACATTTTTACTTGGGTTGTTTGTGTTCGTATTATTAAGTTGTAGTAGACCCTGATATTATTCTGTCTTTTGCAGGTACTGTAAAGTATATACTTCCAATTTTGAGCCTGCTTTTTCAGTGACTTAGTGTTTTCTAAAGAGCAAAATAATTCAATTTCATAAAGTCTATATTATCAAAAAAAATGATATTCCTTCCTATATCTCTTCGACTTCTTAAACATATTTATTTTACAGTCATCTTCATTGTGCTCTAATGTCTGATTTCATTTTGACTGTGTTGATTGTCTTTCATGGTGTTCTATTTTATCCTGTCCTTTGAAATTTTACTTTGGAAGCTCTTCTTGATTGAGATCTTCTTTTTCTTTTTCAGTGTCCATTCTCCCTTATGTGGTCTTTAGGAAATCAGATGCTCAATTCAGAGATAAATCTTATATTGGGCCCTTGGGACTCTGGTTCTAGGGAATATCCTGATTGGCAGGCTCAATCACAAGCCAGCCTGGCCAGCTATTGCCACTTTTCTGAATCATCAAGCAGTAAGAATAGCTCTGATCACCTGCCTTAGACAGCAGTAGACCCCATTAGATCACAACAATCAAATCCCCAAACTCTCCTTTCTGATTTTGGTCTACAAAGTTAAGTCCTGACTGATTACATTACTCTAGGTTTCTGGTTTGCAGAGATGTACATCTTGTTTTTCATCTGGCCATTTCTTTTTTTTTTTTTTTTTTTTTTAAATCTTCAATTTATTGAGATATATTCGCATACCACGCAGTCATACAAAACAAATTGTACTTTCAATTGTTTACAGTACCATTACATAGTTGTACATTCATCACCTAAATCAATCCCTGACACCTTCATTAGCACACACACAAAAATAACAAGAATAATAATTAGAGTGAAAAAGAGCAATTGAAGTAAAAAAGAACACTGGGTACCTTTGTCTGTTTGTTTCCTTCCCCTACTTTTCTACACATCCATCCATAAACTAGACAAAGTGGAGTTTGGTCCTTATGGCTTTCCCAATCCCATTGTCACCCCTCATAAGCTACATTTTTATACAACTGTCTTTGAGATTCATGGGTTCTGGGTTGTAGTTTAATAGTTTCAGGTATCCACCACCAGCTACCTCAATTCTTTAGAACCTAAAAAAGGCTGTCTAAAGTGTGCGTAAGAGTGCCCACCAGAGTGATCTCTCGGCTCGTTTTGGAATCTCTCTGCCACTGAAGCTTATTTCATTTCCTTTCACATCCCCCTTTTGGTCAAGAAGATGTTCTCCATCCCACGATGCCGGGTCTACATTCCTCCCCGGGAGTCATATTCCACGTTGCCAGGGAGATTCACTTCCCTGGGTGTCTCATCCCACGTAGGGGGGAGGGCAGTGATTTCACCTTTCAAGTTGGCTTAGCCAGAGAGAGAGGGCCACATCTGAGCAACAAAGAGGCATTCAGGAGGAGACTCTTACACACAAATACAGGGAGGCCTAGCCTCTCCTTTGCAGCAACCGTCTTCCCAAGGGTAAAACCTACGGTAGAGGGCTCAACCCATCAAACCACCAGTCCTCTATGTCTGTGGTCATGTTAGCAACCATGGAGGTGGGGTAGGCGAATACCCCTGCATTCTCCACAGGCTCCTCAAGGGGGCACTACATCTTTTTTTTTTTTTTCCTTGTTTGTCTTTTTTCTTTCTTTCTTTCTTTCTTTCTTTTTTTTTTTTTAACTTTCCCTTCTTTTTTAAATCAACTGTATGAAAAAAAAAGTTAAAAAGAAAACAAACATACAATAAAAGAACATTTCAAAGAGACCATAACAAGGGAGTAAGAAAAAGACAACTAACCTAACTGCTTAACTTCCAACATGTTCCTACTTTACCCCAAGAAAGTTACATACAATAGCAACATTTCAGTGAACTTGTTCCTACTACATCCATCAGAAATTAACAGACCATAGTCATTTCTGGGCATCCCCAGAACGTTAAATAGCTTATCTGTTCTTCTTGGATTATTGTTCCCCCTTCCTTAATTGCTCTCTACTGCTAGTTCCCCTACATTCTACATTATAAACCATTTGTTTTACATTTTTCAAAGTTCACATTAGTGGTAGCATATAATATTTCTCTTTTTGTGCCTGGCTTATTTCGCTCAGCATTATGTCTTCAAGGTTCATCCATGTTGTCATATGTTTCAAGAGATCGTTCCTTCTTACTGCCGCGTAGTATTCCATCGTGTGTATATACCACATTTTATTTATCCACTCATCTGTTGAAGGACATTTGGGTTGTTTCCATCTCTTGGCAATTGTGAATAATGCTGCTATGAACATTGGCGTGCAGATATCTGTTCGTGTCACTGCTTTCCGATCTTCCGGGTATATACCGAGAAGTGCAATCGCTGGATCGAATGGTAGCTCTATATCTAGTTTTCTAAGGAACCGCCAGACTGACTTCCAGAGTGGCTGAACCATTATACAGTCCCACCAACAATGAATAAGAGTCCCAGTTTCTCCACATCCCCTCCAGCATTTGTAGTTTCCTGTTTGTTTAATGGCAGCCATTCTAACCGGTGTTAGATGGTATCTCATTGTGGTCTTAATTTGCATCTCTCTAATAGCTAGTGAAGCTGAACATTTTTTCATGTGTTTCTTGGCCATTTGTATTTCCTCTTCAGAGAACTGTCTTTTCATATCTTTTGCCCATTTTATAATTGGGCTGTCTGTACTATTGTCATTGAGTTGTAGGATTTCTTTGTATATGCAAGATATCAGTCTTTTGTCAGATACATGGTTTCCAAAAATTTTTTCCCATTGAGTTGACTGCCTCTTTACCTTTTTGAGAAATTCCTTTGAGGTGCAGAAACTTCTAAGCTTGAGGAGTTCCCATTTATCTATTTTCTCTTTTGTTGCTTGTGCTTTGGGTGTAAAGTCTAGGAAGTGGCCTCCTAATACAAGGTCTTGAAGATGTTTTCCTACATTATCTTCTAGGAGTTTTATGGTACTTTCTTTTATATTGAGATCTTTGGTCCATTTTGAGTTAATTTTTGTGTAGGGGGTGAGGTAGGGGTCCTCTTTCATTCTTTTGGATATGGATATCCAACTCTCCCAGCCCCATTTGTTGAAAAGACCATTATGGCTCAGTTCAGTGACTTTGGGGGCCTTATCAAAGATCAGTCGGCCATAGATCTGAGGGTCTATCTCTGAATTCTCAATTCGATTCCATTGATCTATATGTCTATCTTTGTGCCAGTACCATGCTGTTTTGGCAACTGTGGCTTTATAATAAGCTTCAAAGTCAGGGAGTGTAAGTCCTCCCACTTCGTTTTTCTTTTTTAGAGTGTCTTTAGCAATTCGAGGCATCTTCCCTTTCCAAATAAATTTGATAACTAGCTTTTCCAAGTCTGCAAAGTAGGTTGTTGGAATTTTGATTGGGATTGCATTGAATCTGTAGATGAGTTTGGGTAGAATTGACATCTTAATGACATTTAGCCTTCCTATCCATGAACATGGAATATTTTTCCATCTTTTAAGGTCCCCTTCTATTTCTTTTAGTAGAGTTATGTAGTTTTCTTTGTATAGGTCTTTTACATCTTTGGTTAAGTTGATTCCTAGGTACTTGATTTTTTTAGTTGCTATTGAAAATGGTATCTTTTTCTTGAGTGTCTCTTCAGTTTGTTCATTTCTAGCATATAGAAACATTACTGACTTATGTGCATTAATCTTGTATCCCGCTACTTTGCTAAATTTGTTTATTAGCTCTAGTAGGTGTATCGTTGATTTCTCAGGGTTTTCTAGATATAAGATCATATCATCTGCAAACAATGACAGTTTTACTTCTTCTTTTCCAATTTGGATGCCTTTTATTTCTTTGTCTTGCCGGATTGCCCTGGCTAGCACTTCCAGCACAATGTTGAATAACAGTGGTGACAGCGGGCATCCTTGTCTTGTTCCTGATCTTAGAGGGAAGGCTTTCAGTCTCTCACCATTGAGTACTATGCTGGCTGTGGGTTTTCATATATGCTCTTTATCATGTTGAGGAAGTTTCCTTCAATTCCTACCTTTTGAAGTGTTTTTATCAAAAAGGGATGTTGGATTTTGTCAAATGCTTTTTCAGCATCTATTGTGATGATCAATTGATTTTTCCCTTTCGACTTGTTAATGTGTTGTAATACATTGATTGTTTTTCTTATGTTGAACCATCCTTGCATGCCTGGAATGAACCCCACTTGGTCATGGTGTATGATTTTTTTAATGTGTCTTTGGATTCGATTTGCAAGTATTTTGTTGAGGATTTTTGCATCTATATTCATTAGGGAGATTGGCCGGTAGTTTTCCTTTTTTGTAGCATCTTTGCCTGGTTTTGGTATTAGATTGATGTTAGCTTCATAAAATGAGTTAGGTAGTGTTCCATTTTTTTCAATGTTTTGAAAGAGTTTGAGTAAGATTGGTGTCAGTTCTTTATGGAAAGTTTGGTAGAATTCCCCTGTGAAGCCATCTGGCCCTGGGCATTTATTTGTGGGAAGATTTTTGATGACTGATTGGATCTCTTTGCTTGTGATGGGTTGGTTGAGGTCTTCTATTTCTTCTCTGGTCAGTCTAGGTTGTTCATATGTTTCCAGGAAATTGTCCATTTCTTCTACATTATCCAGTTTGTTGCCATACAGTTGTTCATAATATCCTCTTATAGTTTTTTTAATTTCTTCAGGATGTGCAGTTATGTCACCTTTTTCATTCATTATTTTGTTTATATGGGTCTTCTCTCTTTTTGATTTTGTCAGTCTAGCTAGGGGCTTGTCAATCTTGTTGATCTTCTCAAAGAACCAACTTTTGGTGATATTTATCCTCTCTATTGTTTTTTTGTTCTCTATGTCATTTATTTCTGCTTTAATCCTTGTTATTTCTTTTCTTGTACTTGGTTTAGGATTGGTTTGCTGTTCATTTTCTAGCTTCTTCAGTTGCTCCATTAGTTCTTTGATTTTGGCTCTTTCTTCCTTTTTAATATATGCGTTTAGTGCTATAAATTTCCCCCTTAGCACTGCTTTTGCTGCATCCCATAGGTTTTGGTATGTTGTGTTCACATTTTCATTCGTCTCTATATATTTAGCAATTTCTCTTGCTATTTCTTCTTTAACCCACTGATTGTTTAGGAGTGTGTTGTTTAACCTCCAGGTATTTGTGAATTTTCTAAGTCTCTGATGGTTATTGACTTCTAATTGTATTCCATTGTGGTCAGAGAATGTGCTTTGAATAATTTCAATCTTTTTAAATTTATTGAGGCTTGTTTTATGTCCCAGCATATGATCTATTCTGGAGAAAGTTCCGTGAGCACTAGAAAAGTATGTGTATCCTGGTGATTTGGGATGTAATGTCCTGTATATGTCTGTTAAATCTAATTCATTTATGAGATTGTTTAGGTTTTCAATTTCCTTATTGGTCTTCTGTCTGGTTGATCTATCTATAGGAGAGAGCGATGTGTTGAAGTCTCCCACAATTATTGTGGAAACATCAATTGCTTCCTTTAGTTTTGCCAGTGTTTCTCTCATGTATTTTGTGGCACCTTGATTGGGTGCATAGACATTTACGATTGTTATTTCTTCTTGCTGAATTGCCCCTTTTATTAGTATGTAGTGGCCTTCTTTGTCTCTCAAAACATCCCTGCATTTGAAGTCTATTTTATCTGAGATTAATATTGCTACACCTGCTTCCTTTTGGCTGTAGCTTGCATGAAATATTTTTTTCCATCCTTTCACTTTCAGTTTCTTTGTGTCCCTGTGTCTAAGATGAGTCTCTTGTATGCAACATATTGATGGTTCATTTTTTTTGATCCATTCTGCGAATCTATATCTTTTAATTGGGGAGTTTAATCCATTTACATTCAACGTTAAAACCGTGAAGGCATTTCTTGAATCGGCCATCTTATCCTTTGGTTTATGTTTGCCATATTTTTCCCTCTCTCTATTAATATCCTTTATTGTACCCAAACCGAATCTCTTTAGTACTGAACCTTTCTCCAAGTCTCTCTGTCCTGTCTTTGTTTCTCTGTCTGTAGGGCTCCCTTTAGTATCTCCAGTAGGGCAGGTCTCTTGTTAGCAAATTCTCTCAGCATTTCTTTGTCTGTGAAAAATTTAAGCTCTCCCTCAAATTTGAAGGAGAGCTTTGCTGGATAAAGTATTCTTGGCTGGAAATTCCTCTCACTCAGAATTTTAAATATATCATGCCACTGCCTTCTTGCCTCCATGGTGGCTGCTGAGTAATCACTACTTAGTCTTATGCTGTTTCCTTTGTATGTGGTGAATTGCTTTTCTCTTGCTGCTTTCAGAACTTGCTCCTTCTCTTCTATGTTTGACAGTGTGATCAGTATATGTCTCGGAGTGGGTTTTTTTGGATTTATTCTATTTGGAGTTCGCTGAGCATTTATGATTTGTGTATTTATGTTGTTTAGAAGATTTGGGAAGTTTTCCCCAACAATTTCTTTGAATACTCTTCCTAGACCTTTACCCTTTTCTTCCCCTTCTGGGACACCAATGAGTCTTATATTCGGACGTTTCATATTATCTATCATATCCCTGAGGTCCATTTCGAGTTTTTCAATTTTTTCCCCATTCTTTCTTTTATGCTTTCATTTTCCATTCTGTCATCTTCCAGGTCACTGATTCGTTGTTCAACTTCCTCTAGTCTTGTACTATGAGTGTCCAGAATCTTTTTAATTTGGTCAACAGTTTCTTTAATTTCCATAAGATCATCCATTTTTTTATTTAGTCTTGCAATGTCTTCTTTATGCTCTTCTAGGGTCTTCTTGATTTCCTTCATATCCCGTACTATGGTCTCATTGTTCATCTTTAGTTCTTTGAGTAGCTGCTCTAGGTGCTGTGACTCTTCTGGTCTTTTGATTTGGGTGCTTGGGCTTGGGTTATCCATATCGTCTGGTTTTTTCATATGCTTTATAATTTTCTGTTGTTTTTGGCCTCGTGGCATTTGCTGAACTTGATAGGGTTCTTTTAGGGTTTGTAGACCTATTGAAGTCCTTATCTCTAATTTATCAGATCTACAGCTTCGTGGAGTACACTTTCTCTAACTAACCAGCAGGTGGCGTCCACGAGCCACCTGTTCTCCACAAGCCAGTTCTCCCCTGCTTAGCCTTTTTGGTGAGTGGGGGAGTGAGTCTTGTGGGGCCCAATTGGTGTACCAAGCTTGCGTGTGTGGTTGGTGTTGCCTGCCCTGTATGTGGGGCGTGTTTCTGGGCAGTCGGGGAGGGGGGGTGGCCCTAACAATCAAATCTCCCTGATGATCCTAGAGTTTTAAAGCTGCTGCAGTAGTCTAATCCTTCAGTTCAGTCCTGCCACAGTTTGTCTCTGCCACTGACCCACAAGTCTTTGGTATTGGCGTATGGCTCCTGAGACTTGCAAGTGGGCCCCTCTTCCAGGCTGTGCACCCCGGGTCCTCTGTTGAGGGATGACTGTGCTATGTCACAGGTGAGTGCCGTCCCCCCAGGGCAGTTCTGGGCTGCTGGGCTGTGTAGGGAGGCTCCCAGTCTGCTCAAATGATGGCTGAATGGGGCTTTGTTAATTCACACTGCTCCACCTTCCCGGCTCTGGGACATTCAGCTGAGGTTGCAGGGAAGGCTAATGTCCACGCCCAGTTTTGTAGTGTGTGCCTGTTATTTGAAGCACTTCCGTCACACTGGGTTGTCTGGGGCAGCTCTGGGCTATGGGGCTGGTGATGGGCAGGAGTGTTTCCTGTCCACCAGGATGGTGGCTGTGAGCGGACACCCCCCTTTTCTTGGGAAGTTGTGTTGTTTAGTGAATTTTCTCAGCCACTGGATTATTGGCTTTTGTCTCAGAGCTCTCTTAGTTCTGCTCTTGACTTGACGTGCCCAAATAGCAATTCTTTGAAGCTTTCTGTATTGGGCTTCTTAGAGTAATTGTTTTAGAAAAAGGAAAAAGGATTTAAAAAAAAAAAAAAAAAAACTGCCCTCCTCAGAGATCTAATGGGTTATTGAAATGCTAATAGACAAAGCAACCAGGGCCATTAAGGAAAGGTCCACAGGGCAGAGAGATCAGCTTTGCTTCGGGATTTGCATATGCGCCCCAAGGCCTGAGCTCCGCCCTTCCCCTTTCTGTGTTCACCAGAACTCCAAAAATCCTCTGCTTTTATTTTGGAGTTTTTCGAGTTGTTTTTTTTCTATGCCTGTCTCCTCTCTGCTGGGCTGGCTGCTCTCAGAGTCTCTGGTGTCTGGTCTCAGTCTATCTATGGTTGGAGTTTGAATCAGTAGAATGAGTTTCTGATAAGAGCAGCCACTGCAGTTCTGCCTTCTCCTTCCCGGAGCTGACAGCCCCTCCTCCCCCGGGACTGAGCCTGGCAGGGAGGGGTGCGGGTCCCCTGGCCGCAAAAACTTACAGATTTCGCTGATCTCAGCAGTTCCACGTTTTCATGAGTGTTGTATGAAGTATGCCCAAAGACAGATTGCTCTGTGGTGTCCAGTCCACGCAGTTCCTGGCTTTTTACCTACTTTCCTGGAGGAGTAACTAAAACTTACAGCTCACCAGTCTGCCATCTTGCCCCGCCCTCCGCCATTTCTTTTTTGAAATATTTGTCTGTCATTGATGTTTGGAGGTGTGTGTGTGTATGTGAGTGTGTAGAGTTCCTGTGTGGGTATTTGTGTGATGTCTGGGGATTTATTTTAAATTATGAACTCACAAGTCTTCTGTACTAGAAATATTCTTGCATTCATATTATTCTAGGGCCAAACTATGGTATTCCTTATTTTCCATATGTCCTTCTCATTTTCCTGTCTCAATGCCCCTGCTCTTCACTTTGCCGAATGGCACTTAACTCTTACCTCATCATCTTCGAATTCTATTAATATTTTCATACCCATATCTAATGTCAATTCTTTCAAAAATCATTTCTTGTTCTCACCAATCAGAAGGAATGATTCGAGCTCTGACTTTATACAACACATTCTCTCTTTCTCTTTGAGAACACTTTCAATACTGTTTCAACAAATTTTTAGCGGTCTACCTTGTGCCAGTGACTATGCTTGTTTCTGGAGCTAACAGAAGGCATATCTCATCACTTCATATCTTGTTAAGGATATTTATTTATGCACTTGATTTATTTCCCCTACTGAAGTATAGGCTCCTTGAGCCCAACAATTCTGTTCACTCATTCTTTCTCCCCAATGGCCTCTTCTGCCAAATTGATAGAAATTGAATAAAGAAATAAATTCATGAATAAATGAAATGACATACTCTCACCCTGATTATAGTTACTGAAAGTTCTTGGCCATGTCTTATACAATTTGGGTTCCCAGGGTCTAGAAAAGTGGTTTGTTATATAGTTAATGTTCAGTAGGTAATTTATTGTGGATATTTTGATCTTAATTTAGTCAACCAAAGTGTACTGAAAGTCATTACAAAGTAAAAATACACAATAAAATCATCTTATTATAAATGCTCCACATACGAATTTATGGATTAAAAAGTATTTTTCTGTTGATTCCTCTCATTACTAAATTAGAATAACTTTTCTCCTTTCCTTCATTCAATAATTTTTATTTACTAAGAATTCCTTCAGGGTTTTAATCAATCCATTTTTTCCCTCATTGTAAATTGTTTCTTATTTTATCTTTGCCTCTATGTAAGGTACTCCAGTTAATCATCTAAAGATTCAGTTACTATTCCCTTCTTCTAATAAGATTTACCCAATTCTGATTGAACAAATTCATGTGTCTTTCTTCTAAATTCTCATATTTCTTATTATGTTTTTCATGTATTTCCCCTCATTTTTACTCTAGCCATGAAATGAAATGGAAAGATGATTGAACAAGATCTGTTTAAATCCCAGATAAATAGTTTTCAAAGAGAATCATATTCCTTTTAAAGACACCTAAGTATATTTTCTCATGTTATCGCATTTAAAAAAATGATTTTATATTTAGTGTTCTTGATTTCTTCAGATCTCAAAAGTTACAAATATAACTCAACATGAAGAATTCCCAGAAAGTCTTAGGATTCAACACTATTGATAAAATACTTTTCAGAAGTTAGATGAGGAGAATATGCAGTAAGATAATTGAATGTAGTTATTTTAATCTTGGTAAGACACTGTTTCCAAACTCATTGCCTTTTATTCTTGCAGCTTCCCTGACATCAAAGCATTTACCATTTGTTCAGTCAAAATTTAATAAAAGGAGAAAACTGCTACGTATTTTCCCAAATGTTTACTGTGTGCACTTCTCATTTGCCAGTGTTTTGATTGGCAGCTTTATATGACCCTGGATTTTAATTTTATATGAAATTTGGTAGGAAGTATATTTTAGAAATGATAATCAAAAGTGACTGCAGCTCTTCTTTATGTGTTTTTCTAAGGAAGCTTTTGTTTCTCCAAGTTGAATTCAATAATCCTGATATACAATGAGAAGGATATGCGCTAACAGGCTGCAAACACTTTTGCTACTTGTGGAAATAAGTAAACAATTGCAAAGCCTTTTAAAAATTACTTCGGTTGAAATATTTTGGTACATAATTTTTAAGATTTTATAGCTTTCCTAAAATCTCCCGCTTTCTGTGGGTGATTTTTCCTGTTGAAGAAGTATTGAATCTATTTTGACAAGACAGGTTTTATATCTATAGGGGCAGTGTTCCTAAAATAAACATTGATTTATTTTCATGACTTACATTTGATCGCCACACTCAAGATTTTTATTTCTATGTTCTCTAGGCTCTGGCTACTCCAAGTATGGTCCGTGGACCACAGCTTTAGCCTCACTTGGAAACTTGTTACAAATGCAGATTCTCAGTCCTCATCACAGCCTTACTGAGTAAAATCTGAATTTCAACAGAGTCCTCAGGTAATTCATCTGCCTTTTATATTTTGAGAAGCATTACTCTAAATAAATCTGTTATCTATTTTAATACCACCCCCATACTCTTTTATCAGCTGATTTAAAAATGGATCTTATGCCCTTGTCTTAGTTCCCCCAGCCTTGAAGTTCACATTTTATTCTTCCAATACAAGATAAAGAGCTATCATTAGTTTGGAAGAGAATAAGCAAAGCAGAGTGTGGAGGAAGAAAGACACATGCTTTGTTCACTAAAGAGGGGTAGGCAGTGAAAAGAAAACATAAAAATTCTTCCACAGACAGAATGTGGATTCAAAGTATCCTGAATGTAAAGGTATCACTTTCTGCAGCATTGCTACTTTATTTTAGCAATTTGATTGACAAATTTCCAAAAGGTATCACATATTTCCTAATATCTGAAAATAGGGTACACTGAACATAACTTACCCTTTTCTTGATAAATTTTGGTCATGATTATGAACTCCCTAACAGAACTGTACCAGACACAAAAATGAGACATAAAGTTAGTGAGTTATACAGCCCTTAATAAATCTATATGATTTTTCACAGACTACTATGTTGTTTTAATTAATTTTCTATTAATTCAATTATTTTATTTCTCCTTCCTCATAGTAATGTCACTTTCTGATGAACAGTGTCACTACTCCTGATGGGGGTCTTTCTCACTGCTGTTGCTCCCCATCACTCTCTACCATATCCAGGCAGGTTTCTCTTTCTTGTTTCTTTGTGTTTATTTTTGCTTTTGTTGAGTATTTTTCTCTTCCTTGTTTATGCTCTCTCAGTTCCTTTGTATCTTACCCCATTTGATAGTCTTAGACTTTTAAATTGAAATATTTGTTCAATTTACATTCAAAATAAATAATGATACATTTGGGTTTATATTTACTATACACTTATTTGTTTTCCATTGAACTACCCGTAACTGTTTTATGTTTTTTTTCTTTTCCTGCTTCTTTTTGTATTAATAAAATTGCCCCCTCTCCCCAGTAACCTGCTATTTTTAAATTATTTATTATGCTATTTTAGTGGTTACTTGGATTGTAGCACACACCCTTGATTTATCACAGCTTAATAAAAATTACTACCCTCTCCCAATAATGCTAAAACTTTAGAACATGTTAACTCCATTTACTTTTCTCAATTTTTATGTCATTATGGTCATGCATTTTAATTCTACATATATATAAATTTCTCAGACTTTTTTTTGTGCCATCAATACCCACTCAATATCCACTTATTTTTATCCACATTTTCTTGCTCTCCATTTCTTCAAGCAATTTTGTATTTCCCACTAGAATCAGATTTTCAAGTTCTGAAGACTTCCCTGTTTTTAGTGAAGATGTGCTGACAATGAATTCTCTCAGCTTTGTTTGTCTGAAAAGTACATATTTTCATCTTTATTCTGAAGATATTTTGCTGGATATATACATCTAAGTGGCAGTTATTTTCTTGCAACACTTTATGATGTCATTCCATCATCGTTTGCTTCCATCATTTCTGTTGATAAGTCAGTTTTTCATTTCATTGATGCTCCATTGAAGGTAAAATGTGTTTTCTTCTCTGGCTGATGTTAATAGATTCTCTTTATCTTTGGTTTTCAACACTGTAATGTGTGTGTGTGTGCGTGTGTGTGTGTGTGTGTGTGTGTGTGTGTGTGTGTGTTTATATTCAACCTGCTTGGGTTTGTAGAATATTTTCATTATGAGCTGATGGGCTTTATCAGTTTTGGAAAATTCTTAGCCATTATCTGTTCAAATATTGCTACTGCTGTATTCTCTCTTTCCACACCTTTCTGAATTTCCAACTACACATACATGAGACATTTTTATTTTGTCCTGCATGCCAAGAAATGGCAGAAGGAACATCTACTCCTGAGTGGTTTAAAGTTGTCTGCAGCAGACCTGTGCTGTTACCAACACCAGTCAGGAAATTTGGTTATGATTAAGAAACAACTGGTTTGAAGGTATCAGTGCTGCTGAGGAAATGAAACTGGGGACTCTAAGTAAAGAAAAGAGAACCTTGGAGAAATGAGATGGCATCTACATTTACTATACTCAGTAGATTCTGATTCTTGACATAGACAAATGGCTGAGAATCTGGAGTTATAAGTTCATGCTTTTCACACACTTTACAAATTGTAAAATCTAAAAAAGAGAAAGGTTAATTTTATTTCTAGGAGCATGGTCATATTGCAACCTAGGTTTCTTCACTCTTGTGGCACATGAAAGAGTTGAAATAACACTGGTTTAAATTTAAATAAGCCTGCATTTGAATCCTGGGCCCACCACTAACAAGTGTATAATTTAAAGTACATTACATAATCTCTCTGAAAATGTTTATACTTATTTACACTGGGTTGATAATAGTGCCAAATGTTTTAGATTGTGGTGGTGATTAAAGAAAACTGAAATAAATGTGTTTGGGATAAAGTAGGTGCTCAAAATGGTGACTATTCTTGGAGAAGGGTGAAGTTGCAGTGGTTAACCTTGATATAATTGCCGAATTCATGCATGGTGCTTTAAAAAAGATACAATTCTTTGCAGTTATATGTAAACAACTGACTGAAATCTTGTAGTAATGATTCAGGTGTAAGCTAAATGACCAAACTTGTCAGCTTTCCATGCTCTTATCCTTCAATATAAGTGTGATTCTATAGGAATGCAAGTTTTATGTCTCTGTAGGAAGTCTTTGTTCTCATTTCACCTGGCCAGCTGTTCTTGGCCTCATGCTATTTGTGTTGGACACCCTAAAACAAAGAGCTCTATTGGAAAGAAAGAAAATTTATTTTCCATAGGCTCATGCATTATATATTGACTGTAACTTGCAATGTTTGGTATGTATATATATTTTACTATTTATTAAGCAGTTACTGGGTGCCAGATTTTTGAATTATTTTAAATGTATTAATATCTTGAATACACACAGTGAACCTGAGGTATATATTATTATTATGTAGATTTGACTAAGGTAGAGATTTTAAATAAGTTTTCCAACACTTCACAGCTGGGAAGTGGTAGAGTCAGGATATCAACCTTGGGAGTCCATGTAATAATGCGTCTCATAATTACTACACTTTTTAATTATGATTCTTAAATTAGGATTTGGAATCCTGGCTAGTTAAAATCATTAAAGCAAACCTGAGAAATTCAGTTTCTTGTTATACAAACTGAATTTAATTAAAATTCCTTGGGAAAAAAAACATGCTGTTCTTTATAACTATATTGAGACTAACTTCAATGCCTTATATGTAAAACCACCCCAACTGTACATAAAAGTATCCAGTGGAGAATTTTCATCATACTTTAATATTTAAAAAATTCTCACAGAATATCAGCTCTACATTTCTATTCTAAAATGTTGGCCTGGATCTCTTCCTTCAATGGCAAATAAAGAAAATGTGTTATTATTAGAAGACTATAATACCTTGAAACTATGTAATTCTAATTCACTCACTTATTCACACTGTAACATCATAGTTGTTGGGAACTTTCCCTTGCATTTCTTCTATGTCCATGTTTTACTCAATTGAAAAATCTCACAGAAAATCTGAAAAAAATTATTAACATTGTGTTTGTTATTTTAAAAATTATAGCATAACAAAAATTCTATGAAAGAAGACCCTAGCCACACACAATGGCAAATCTGATACTGTCAGCAAGATTTCTGTATTATTCTGGATGTTTGAGCAAGGCAGACAGTCTGTTTATTCATGATGTATTGCTAATCTCATTTTTCACTTTAACCACTAATAGAAGAGTTCTCATGGCCCAGGTAAAACCAACTTGGAATCAAGACCAATTCACAGTTTGGGAAGTTTTTCCATGATAAAGATTTAGAACACGAATACCACTTATCTGATGGAATTCCCCAAACACTAGCTATTAGATGTGTGGTGTGCAAAGAGATAGATCGTTTGAGAAGAAGATTATAAATGGAATCCATGGATTATTTCTGTATATTTGTGGGTAAGAAGAAAACACATTATATTTGTAGCATTCTATATTAATTAATAGTGTTCTTTATACAAACACATTCTTCTGTCACTTGCACCTTTGGTTAACAGCCATTACCATAAGCTGGTTTCAGGAAACTCAAATATGTGAAATGTAAAGAATAGAAAATCTGGCCACTTTTTCCAGGCTCAGGCTTTAAGTGTGTGAACTTAATCTTGGTGTTCTCTGAGTTCTCCTCCTTCTGCCAGTCACAATTTCTAATTAGCTTTCCCAATGGAGGAAGATGGATTATATTTTAATATCTAGAGACTAAAATTAGTTTATATTTTAGCAAGTTAGCACTTCCTAGCAGTTGATTTACTCTTGAAGCTGCAAAATCTGTGGGCTTGCAATTAATCATACGTTGGTCATTTTCTTTCAAAAAATGTTCAGTTTTGCTGTCTGTATCATAATAGGGGAAAACATGTAATTTATGCAGTTTAGAAATTATAGCCCTGTGTTTAACTATGTCATAATATATTTTCTCACCCGCTCATTGTTCTTAACACTATAAAAGAATGTCATTTCACTGGGATTTATTTAAGCCAAACCTTTAAAGTGAGAACCCTGGCAAAACAGCAACATCTTGGAATAATGCTTTCTTTTTTAAATGGGTGCTTTTAGGATTTGTTTTGACCATTCTTGATTTTGTGGCAACTTAAAAAATATTTTTTTTTTAAAGAGGAGCACATTCCTGGCTTCTTTCTTGCAACAAGAATGCTTTATCTTCTTAAAATTGTCTTTAATATTCTCATGTGCATAACACATGTAAAAGTATCCTGTTAATATGTGCAGAATACACAAAACAACTCCCAAGTGGCAATGTGATAATTTAAAGACACTATAAATTCAAAGCAATAGATATCTTTAATTCACTGAATTTTTAAAAACCGGCACTTATTTGAAAATCAAAAACAGTACATATTTTAAGCCGTTTCCCTAACTAACCTCTGCCAGAAAATTAACCCAAAAACTGTTTGACATCCTTGAATACCACAATGCTTCCAGCATACTGATCACTCACTGTGCTCTGAGACAAATCAATTAGCCTGCCAATTGTATTCATTAGAATTCATTCATATCTCTATCAGAAGTTAATTAAGAGTGAGGAAGAAATCATCTCTAATATTCTTATTAAATCTGAATCACCAAAGTAATTTCAAATCTAAATCAATAATCACTACTAAAACTCACCCCCTCTCCAAAATTGTAGTATACCTGAAAATCGGATAAGGCAGATATAAACTTACAAGTCTTTGATAGAAGATTTCCAAATTAAAGTACTTATTCTGCATTGGTGTCAGCAAATATTTTGGTTTGGAAATAGTGACTCTGATAAAGGTGTCTTTTTTTGCCTACACCTCTGAATTTTATCATCATAGGTGAATGTTGACACTAGTACCATCCCTCATTTTTCAAGAAACTTAGCTTCAAGTAGTATTTTAAAATGAATAACAGCACAGAATAACCAGTGGAACCTGGCATTCTATGCCAAATGAAATTATCTCAATATGAGGACCACATCACGTAGAAACCACCTGCCAAAACAAAAACAAGGCAGCAAGTTGTAGCTTTCCACTTCCAGAAAGCGTCTCTATTCCTAAATAATATCTAAATGCCTCTGATAGAGCAGTTGAAAGAAAACAAGTGTTTGAATATTAAATACTCTGATTCTAACATGACGCTCTCTCCCAGTCTATTTCTTCCATGTTGGAAAAGGTATCATTTCCTTTTGTTTCCAGAGGTCCACAATGAGCGCCTATATGGAGGTGGAAGAATCTTCCTGACAAGCCACGGAAAGCCTTAGTCTAATTTCATATTCAGTTCTTGGCACTGAGGTCTGGGTGGAGGTGGGCAGGTCCACCCTGCCTTTCAGTCTCATTAATCATTTGGCTTTCCCTGGCTGCTCGCAGCATCTTCTGGAGGAACCCTTCTCTTTATTCATTCAGACAACCCTTTGGATTAAACAGAGCCAGCTAAATGTCAAAGCAAATCTGAGTCTTGATGCAGATAATCATTTCAATAATATTTCTCCATTTGTGCCCAAACACCAGGGGAATAAAGCTTTTCTGCTGTCAGGTACTGTAAGACTGCAGTTGGTGTAAATGCTTGACACTGAGCCAGATGGCTTAGCCGTGCCTCAAACATATGTTCAACAAGCAGGCTTGCACACATTGGAATTTTATTATTTTGAACTGGTGAGGCTTGCATATTTATTTACTTGACCCCCTTTGGTGTCACTTTGGTATTAAAACAATCAGTTATAAAGCTTCTCCAAGCAATAGAGTAGGGCTAGTTTATAAACTACTTGTCAGTTTTATATCACCACCTGCAGTGAGGTATTCCTCATCTCGTGGCCTCTGCTTGATAATTTAAAGAAAAAAGGTGAAAGAGCATATGGCCGAGGGAGGAAGAAAATGGGAATTGAAGGATAGAATGCTGGCCTGCCCCAAAGATAAAGATGAATGTGCCCTTTCCTAACCAACTCTTCAAATGAACCAGGAACGAGTAATTTTCTTGTCTGAGCTTTACGGAAATCATTTATTAAAATACACCACTATACATAGCTTCAAAATATCAAAGGTGAGGAGGCGGGGCAAGATGGCAGACTGGTGAGCTGTATGTTTTAGTTACTCCTCCAGGAAAGTAGGTAAAAAGCCAGGAACTGCGTGGACTGGACACCACAGAGCAATCTGTCTTTGGGCATACTTCATACAACACTCATGAAAACGTGGAACTGCTGAGATCAGCGAAATCTGTAAGTTTTTGCGGCCAGGGGTCCCGCGCCCCTCCCTGCCAGGCTCAGTCCCGGGGGAGGAGGGGCTGTCAGCTCCAGGAAGGAGAAGGGAGAATTGCAGTGGCTGCTCTTACCGGAAACTCATTCTACTGATTCAAACTCCAACCATAGATAGACTGAGGCCAGACACCAGAGACTCTGAGAGCAGCCAGCCCAGCAGAGAGGAGACAGGCATAGAAAAAAAACAACACGAAAAACTCCAAAATAAAAGCAGAGGATTTTTGGAGTTCTGGTGAACACAGAAAGGGGAAGGGCGGAGATCAGGCCTTGAGGCGCATATGCAAATCCCGAAGCAAGGCTGATCTCTCTGCCCTGGGCACTTTTCCTTAATGGCCCTGGTTGCTTTGTCTATTAGCATTTCAATAACCCATTAGATCTCTGAGGAGGGCCGTTTTTTTTTTTTTTTTTTAAATCCTTTTTGCTTTTTCTAAAACAATTACTCTAAGAAGCTCAATACAGAAAGCTTCAAAGAATTGAAATTTGGGCACCTCAAGTCAAGAGCAGAACTAAGAGAGCTCTGAGACAAAAGGCAATAATCCAGTGGCTGAGAAAATTCACTAAACAACACAACTTCCCAAGAAAAGGGGGGTGTCCGCTCACAGCCACCATCCTGGTGGACAGGAAACACTCCTGCCCATTGCCAGCCCCATAGCCCAGAGCTGCCCCAGACAACCCAGTGTGACGGAAGTGCTTCAAATAACAGGCACACACCACAAAACTGGGCGTGGACATTAGCCTTCCCTGCAACCTCAGCTGAATGTCCCAGAGCTGGGAAGGGGGAGCAGTGTGAATTAACAGAGCCCCATTCAGCCATCATTTGAGCAGACTGGGAGCCTCCCAACACAGCCCAGCAGCCCAGAACTGCCCTGGGGGGACGGCACTCACCTGCGACATAGCACAGTCATCCCTCAACAGAGGACCCGGGGTGCACAGCCTGGAAGAGGGGCCCACTTGCAAGTCTCAGGAGCCATACGCCAATACCAAAGACTTGTGGGTCAGTGGCAGAGACAAACTGTGGCAGGACTGAACTGAAGGATTAGACTATTGCAGTAGCTTTAAAACTCTAGGATCATCAGGGAGATTTGATTGTTAGGGCCACCCCCCCTCCCCGACTGCCCAGAAACACACCCCACATACAGGGCAGGCAACACCAACTACACACGCAAGCTGGGGACACCAATTGGGCCCCACAAGACTCACTCCCCCACTCACCAAAAAGGCTAAGCAGGGGAGATCTGGCTTGTGGAGAACAGGTGGCTCGTGGACGCCACCTGCTGGTTAGTTAGAGAAAGTGTACTCCACGAAGCTGTAGACCTGATAAATTAGAGATAAGGACTTCAACTGGTCTACAAACCCTAAAAGAACCCTATCAAGGTCAGCAAATGCCACGAGGCCAAAAACAACAGAAAATTATAAAGCATATGAAAAAACCAGACGATATGGATAACCCAAGCCCAAGCACCCAAATCAAAAGACCAGAAGAGACACACCTAGAGCAGCTACTCAAAGAACTAAAGATGAACAATGAGACCATAGTACGGGATATGAAGGAAATCAAGAAGACCCTAGAAGAGCATAAAGAAGACATTGCAAGACTAAATAAAAAAATGGATGATCTTATGGAAATTAAAGAAACTGTTGACCAAATTAAAAAGATTCTGGACACTCATAGTACAAGACTAGAGGAAGTTGAACAACGAATCAGTGACCTGGAAGATGACAGAATGGAAAATGAAAGCATAAAAGAAAGAATGGGGAAAAAAATTGAAAAAACTCGAAATGGACCTCAGGGATATGATAGATAATATGAAACGTCCGAATATAAGACTCATTGGTGTCCCAGAAGGGGAAGAAAAGGGTAAAGGTCTAGGAAGAGTATTCAAAGAAATTGTTGGGGAAAACTTCCCAAATCTTCTAAACAACATAAATACACAAATCATAAATGCTCAGCGAACTCCAAATAGAATAAATCCAAAAAAACCCACTCCGAGACATATACTGATCACACTGTCAAACATAGAAGAGAAGGAGCAAGTTCTGAAAGCAGCAAGAGAAAAGCAATTCACCACATACAAAGGAAACAGCATAAGACTAAGTAGTGACTACTCAGCAGCCACCATGGAGGCGAGAAGGCAGTGGCACGATATATTTAAAATTCTGAGTGAGAGGAATTTCCAGCCAAGAATACTTTATCCAGCAAAGCTCTCCTTCAAATTTGAGGGAGAGCTTAAATTTTTCACAGACAAAGAAATGCTGAGAGAATTTGCTAACAAGAGACCTGCCCTACTGGAGATACTAAAGGGAGCCCTACAGACGAACAAAGACAGGACAGAGAGACTTGGAGAAAGGTTCAGTACTAAAGAGATTCGGTATGGGTACAATAAAGGATATTAATAGAGAGAGGGAAAAATATGGCAAACATAATCCAAAGGATAAGATGGCCGATTCAAGAAATGCCTTCACGGTTTTAACGTTGAATGTAAATGGATTAAACTCCCCAATTAAAAGATATAGATTCGCAGAATGGATCAAAAAAAATGAACCATCAATATGTTGCATACAAGAGACTCATCTTAGACACAGGGACACAAAGAAACTGAAAGTGAAAGGATGGAAAAAAATATTTCATGCAAGCTACAGCCAAAAGGAAGCAGGTGTAGCAATATTAATCTCAGATAAAATAGACTTCAAATGCAGGGATGTTTTGAGAGACAAAGAAGGCCACTACATACTAATAAAAGGGGCAATTCAGCAAGAAGAAATAACAATCGTAAATGTCTATGCACCCAATCAAGGTGCCACAAAATACATGAGAGAAACATTGGCAAAACTAAAGGAAGCAATTGATGTTTCCACAATAATTGTGGGAGACTTCAACACATCACTCTCTCCTATAGATACATCAACCAGACAGAAGACCAATAAGGAAATTGAAAACCTAAACAATCTGATAAATGAATTAGATTTAACAGACATCTACAGGACATTACATCCCAAATCAACAGGATACACATACTTTTCTAGTGCTCACGGAACTTTCTCCAGAATAGATCATATGCTGGGACATAAAACAAGCCTCAATAAATTTAAAAAGATTGAAATTATTCAAAGCACATTCTCTGACCACAATGGAATACAATTAGAAGTCAATAACCATCAGAGACTTAGAAAATTCACAAATACCTGGAGGTTAAACAACACACTCCTAAACAATCAGTGGGTTAAAGAAGAAATAGCAAGAGAAATTGCTAAATATATAGAGACGAATGAAAATGAGAACACAACATAACAAAACCTATGGGATGCAGCAAAAGCAGTGCTAAGGGGGAAATTTATAGCACTAAACGCATATATTAAAAAGGAAGAAAGAGCCAAAATCAAAGAACTAATGGATCAACTGAAGAAGCTAGAAAATGAACAGCAAACCAATCCTAAACCAAGTACAAGAAAAGAAATAACAAGGATTAAAGCAGAAATAAATGACATAGAGAACAAAAAAACAATAGAAAGGATAAATATCACCAAAAGTTGGTTCTTTGAGAAGATCAACAAGATTGACAAGCCCCTAGCTAGACTGACAAAATCAAAAAGAGAGAAGACCCATATAAACAAAATAATGAATGAAAAAGGTGACATAACTGCAGATCCTGAAGAAATTAAAAAAATTATAAGAGGATATTATGAACAACTGTATGGCAACAAACTGGATAATGTAGAAGAAATGGACAATTTCCTGGAAACATATGAACAACCTAGACTGACCAGAGAAGAAATAGAAGACCTCAACCAACCCATCACAAGCAAAGAGATCCAATCAGTCATCAAAAATCTTCCCACAAATAAATGCCCAGGGCCAGATGGCTTCACAGGGGAATTCTACCAAACTTTCCAGAAAGAACTGACACCAATCTTACTCAAACTCTTTCAAAACATTGAAAAAAATGGAACACTACCTAACTCATTTTATGAAGCTAACATCAATCTAATACCAAAACCAGGCAAAGATGCTACAAAAAAGGAAAACTACCGGCCAATCTCCCTAATGAATATAGATGCAAAAATCCTCAACAAAATACTTGCAAATCGAATCCAAAGACACATTAAAAAAATCATACACCATGACCAAGTGGGGTTCATCCCAGGCATGCAAGGATGGTTCAACATAAGAAAAACAATCAATGTATTACAACACATTAAAAACTCGAAAGGGAAAAATCAATTGATCATCACAATAGATGCTGAAAAAGCATTTGACAAAATCCAACATCCGTTTTTGATAAAAACACTTCAAAAGGTAGGAATTGAAGGAAACTTCCTCAACATGATAAAGAGCATATATGAAAAACCCACAGCCAGCATAGTACTCAATGGTGAGAGACTGAAAGCCTTCCCTCTAAGATCAGGAACAAGACAAGGATGCCCGCTGTCACCACTGTTATTCAACATTGTGCTGGAAGTGCTAGCCAGGGCAATCCGGCAAGACAAAGAAATAAAAGGCATCCAAATTGGAAAAGAAGAAGTAAAACTGTCATTGTTTGCAGATGATATGATCTTATATCTAGAAAACCCTGAGAAATCAACGATACACCTACTAGAGCTAATAAACAAATTTAGCAAAGTAGCGGGATACAAGATTAATGCACATAAGTCAGTAATGTTTCTATATGCTAGAAATGAACAAACTGAAGAGACACTCAAGAAAAAGATACCATTTTCAATAGCAACGAAAAAAATCAAGTACCTAGGAATAAACTTAACCAAAGATGTAAAAGACCTATACAAAGAAAACTACATAACTCTACTAAAAGAAATAGAAGGGGACCTTAAAAGATGGAAAAATATTCCATGTTCATGGATAGGAAGGCTAAATGTCATTAAGATGTCAATTCTACCCAAACTCATCTACAGATTCAATGCAATCCCAATCAAAATTCCAACAACCTACTTTGCAGACTTGGAAAAGCTAGTTATCAAATTTATTTGGAAAGGGAAGATGCCTCGAATTGCTAAAGACACTCTAAAAAAGAAAAACGAAGTGGGAGGACTTACACTCCCTGACTTTGAAGCTTATTATAAAGCCACAGTTGCCAAAACAGCATGGTACTGGCACAAAGATAGACATATAGATCAATGGAATCGAATTGAGAATTCAGAGATAGACCCTCAGATCTATGGCCGACTGATCTTTGATAAGGCCCCCAAAGTCACCGAACTGAGCCATAATGGTCTTTTCAACAAATGGGGCTGGGAGAGTTGGATATCCATATCCAAAAGAATGAAAGAGGACCCCTACCTCACCCCCTACACAAAAATTAATTCAAAATGGACCAAAGATCTCAATATAAAAGAAAGTACCATAAAACTCCTAGAAGATAATGTAGGAAAACATCTTCAAGACCTTGTATTAGGAGGCCACTTCCTAGACTTTACACCCAAAGCACAAGCAACAAAAGAGAAAATAGATAAATGGGAACTCCTCAAGCTTAGAAGTTTCTGCACCTCAAAGGAATTTCTCAAAAAGGTAAAGAGGCAGCCAACTCAATGGGAAAAAATTTTTGGAAACCATGTATCTGACAAAAGACTGATATCTTGCATATACAAAGAAATCCTACAACTCAATGACAATAGTACAGACAGCCCAATTGTAAAATGGGCAAAAGATATGAAAAGACAGTTCTCTGAAGAGGAAATACAAATGGCCAAGAAACACATGAAAAAATGTTCAGCTTCACTAGCTATTAGAGAGATGCAAATTAAGACCACAATGAGATACCATCTAACACCGGTTAGAATGGCTGCCATTAAACAAACAGGAAACTACAAATGCTGGAGGGGATGTGGAGAAATTGGAACTCTTATTCATTGTTGGTGGGACTGTATAATGGTTCAGCCACTCTGGAAGTCAGTCTGGCAGTTCCTTAGAAAACTAGAGATAGAGCTACCATTCGATCCAGCGATTGCACTTCTTGGGATATACCCGGAAGATCGGAAAGCAGTGACACGAACAGATATCTGCACGCCAATGTTCATAGCAGCATTATTCACAATTGCCAAGAGATGGAAACAACCCAAATGTCCTTCAACAGATGAGTGGATAAATAAAATGTGGTATATACACACGATGGAATACTACGCGGCAGTAAGAAGGAACGATCTGGTGAAACATATGATAACATGGATGAACCTTGAAGACATAATGCTGAGCAAAATAAGCCAGGCACAAAAAGAGAAATATTATATGCTACCACTAATGTGAACTTTGAAAAATGTAAAACAAATGGTTTATAATGTAGAATGTAGGGGAACTAGCAGTAGAGAGCAATTAAGGAAGGGGGAACAATAATCCAAGAAGAACAGATAAGCTATTTAACGTTCTGGGGATGCCCAGAAATGACTATGGTCTGTTAATTTCTGATGGATGTAGTAGGAACAAGTTCACTGAAATGTTGCTATAGTATGTAACTTTCTTGGGGTAAAGTAGGAACATGTTGGAAGTTAAGCAGTTATCTTAGGTTAGTTGTCTTTTTCTTACTCCCTTGCTATGGTCTCTTTGAAATGTTCTTTTATTGTATGTTTGTTTTCTTTTTAACTTTTTTTTTCATACAGTTGATTTGAAAAAAGAAGGGAAAGTTAAAAAAAAAAAAGAAAAAAGACAAACAAGGAAAAAAAAAAAAAAAAAGATGTGGTGCCCCCTTGAGGGGCCTGTGGAGAGTGCGGGGGTGTTCGCCTGCCCCACCTCCATGGTTGCTGGCGTGGCCACAGACATGGGGGACTGGTGGTTTGATGGGTTGAGCCCTCTACCATAGGTTTTGCCCTTGGGAAGACGGTTGCTGCAAAGGAGAGGCTAGGCCTCCCTGTATTTGTGCCTAAGAGTCTCCTCCTGAATGCCTCTTTGTTGCTCAGATGTGGCCCTCTCTCTCTGGCTAAGCCAACTTGAAAGGTGAAATCACTGCCCTCCCCCCTACGTGGGATCAGACACCCAGGGAAGTGAATCTCCCTGGCAACGTGGAATATGACTCCCGGGGAGGAATGTAGACCCGGCATCGTGGGATGGAGAACATCTTCTTGACCAAAAGGGGGATGTGAAAGGAAATGAAATAAGCTTCAGTGGCAGAGAGATTCCAAAACGAGCCGAGAGATCACTCTGGTGGGCACTCTTACGCACACTTTAGACAACCTTTTTTAGGTTCTAAAGAATTGGGGTAGCTGGTGGTGGATACCTGAAACTATTAAACTACAACCCAGAACCCATGAATCTCGAAGACAGTTGTATAAAAATGTAGCTTATGAGGGGTGACAGTGGGATTGGGAATGCCATAAGGACCAAACTCCACTTTGTCTAGTTTATGGATCGATGTGTAGAAAAGTAGGGGAAGCAAACAAACAGACAAAGGTACCTAGTGTTCTTTTTTACTTCAATTGCTCTTTTTCACTCTAATTATTATTCTTGTTATTTTTGTGTGTGTGCTAATGAAGGTGTCAGGGATTGATTTAGGTGATGAATGTACAACTATGTAATGGTACTGTAAACAATCGAAAGTACAATTTGTTTTGTATGACTGTGTGGTATGTGAATATATCTCAATAAAATGATGATTAAAAAAAAAAAAAAAAAAGAATATAATGAAAGTGAGCAAAATTTCAAATAAATTTAACTTAATGTCAAATTTCTTTAATAAAACAGAAATCTTCAAAAAAAAAAAAAAAAAATCAGATCTTGAAAGGATATATAAGTAATGTAACTATATGACAAAACATATTTTACCATTCTATAAAGGGAAATAAAAATCCGAAATACAAACAATGTAACATTCATAATGTCTGGCATCCAATCAAATATTACCAGATATATAAAGAAGTAGTGAATTTTGAACTATAAGGAAAAGCAGTTAATATAACATGCTTGGAAGTAGAAGAGATGATAGAATTACTAGATAAGACTTAAAGCAACGCTCATAAATATGCTTAAAGATTTAAAGGAAAACAATCATAATGACTAAAAAATAGAAAATATCTGCAACAGAAAAACATAACATCTGAAATGAAAAAGTCACTGGATAGTTTTAATATTATATTAAACACTTAAAACAAACAAACAAAAAAATCAGTGAACTTGGAGCCGTAGCAATAAAATATATTCAAACCAAAGCACAGAGAGAAAAAGACTAAAAAGAAAATGTGGATCTTCAGTCATATATGGGACAATATCAAGTGGTCTAATTTATGTGTCACTGGAGTCAAAGAAAGAGAGAAGAATACAAAGCCAGAAAACGTATCAGTAGAAATAAGCAAAATGTTTCAAATTTGATGAAAACTATTACTACATGGAATCAAGGATAAACTCAAAGAAAACCACACCAAGGAACATCATAATAAATTGTTGAAACCAAATGATAACAAGAAAAATTTTAAAGTAAATATATATATGACATTCTGCATACAGGGAGGCAAACTATATAATATACAAACTCTTTTTCCTTTTCCTTCAGTTGTCCTAAATAAGTTCAGTGTAATATAGGCCCCAAATCACCACATGGGACTATTAGGGGTCAACACTTTTTTTTAATAAAGCATGGAAATCAAAAATATAAACAGAGTGATGATGGAGGCATCTAAAGGGTCCATCTCACATGGCCTCCAGATTGTGAGCAGATCCCCAGATTAAACCATCCTATTCAGAAAGCTCTCCAGAACAGACTGTTTAAGTTATTTTAAAAACTTGAGATAGGATTTAAGTTTCTGGCATCCTGCAAAATTCTTCCTGCTAGCTAGCATAAATCCCTCTTGCTGCAGTTTTAGCTCATCTCCCACAGTTTGATCTTAGGTGATTAGGAAGAACAATTAGTCTCTATCATCCTTACAATAACCATTCATATTCCTGAAGTTATATCATCCCTGGGTTTCCCCCTCTCTAGAATGAAAAGCCCAATACCTTAACTTTTCCTCAGAGGTACTATTTTTCAGCCATTTCGTCATTTTCATTGATTGCCTCTGGACTCTGCCCAAGCTCTGTGTCTCCTGTCAATTGTGCATCTGTCAAGCTGGTATAAGACTTGATCAAAGACCTTTCCTCTGCCAAATAAACTGGAAGGATTACTTAATGTTTTTATAGCTTGGCTCTTATAAACAGAACAGAAATCAAAAGCCAGATCCTCATAAAACTGTGAGCTGCTACTCCCTATTCCTACTGCTCCCCCCACCCTCTGCCCTCACACTACCTACATAGGAGATGGAATATGTCTTTGCAGTAGGGAATTATGAAATAGGGCAGTCAGGCTTCAGAGAAATACATCATTACATTCAGTATTTTCCCTTCCTCATGCCTCCCATTCCCGTCTCTGACCTTGTCAAGACAACTCTCTTGCCAGCCTCTGAACACTTAGAAATTTGCATCTACTGTCTTGTAGCATCACCCTGCCTCAGAACACCCTCTCAAGCTTCTAAGAACTCTCCAAATATCTCCCTTCATCTCCCTCTCTTCCTTCAAAATCCCACCATACAAGTCAGGACTCCTTTCACTGCAAGTAAAAGAAATTGAGCTCAAATTATTAGTAATAAGAGGAAGCTGCCTGTATGGTTCAGCTTTGCAGTTTTGTGAATTTTATTTAAATGCTATCATAGTATATGCGTTTTCCTGCAATTTGCTTTTTTTAATTATGGTATAGCCATGCATTTTATCTATGTTGATGTGTATACCAACAGTTCATTAATTTTCAGTTCTATTTCGTGTTGCAGTGGTATGTTATTGTTATTATATTTACCTGTCAATGGACAAGACTATTATTTCCCAATTTTTGTTGTTATTTAAAACAAAGCTGTTTTGAAAATTTTTGTACAAGTTTCCATGTGCACATATTCAAGGTTTCTCTATGTTATATGACTAGGAATGGAATTTCTGAGTCATTAACTATATATATTTTTAACCTTAGTAGACAATGCCAATATTTTCAAAAGTGATTGCAACAATTTACATTTACACCAGCAGTGTATAGACTTGCTGTTGTTCTATTTCCTCTCCAACATTTTTTATTGTCTGACTTCTTAATTTTGCAAATCCAGTGTGTACCAAGTGATGGTGGTTTTAATATACATTTCCCTGGTGTGGTAGTTTGAAGCTGTATGTACCCAGAAAAACATGTTCTTTAAAAAAATAGATTTCTGTGGGTGTAAACCCATTGTAAGTAGTATCTTTTGATGAGATTACTTCAATTAAGGTGTACCTCCACCTCAATCAGGATGGGTTTTAATCCTATTACTGAAGTCCTTTACATAGGGGCTGAAAAGAGAGATAGAGAGCAAGCCATGGAAGCAAGATGCTGAAATCAACAAAACCCAGAATAGAAGGGAGAGACCAGCAGACACTGTCATGTGCTTTGCCATGTGACCAGGAGCTAGAGATCCCTGGCAGCCAGTCTTCGGGAAGAAAGCATTGCCTTGATGATGCCTTGATTTGGACATTTTCCCAAGCTCAAAACCATGAGTGAATACATTCCCATTGTTTAACCTGATCCATTTCGTGGTATTTCCCTTGAATAGCCTAGGAAACTAAAACATCTGGTAACTGAGATTGAGAGTGCTTGTATATATTCATAAGAAATTGTGTTCCTTTTCTATAAAATTCTTGTTTACATATTTCTTTCTTGGGTTTTTTTTTATCCTTTTTTTTTTTATTTATAGAAGAGTCCTTATATGTATATAATATATATGTATTCTGGATACTAATCTTTTATCAGAAATATGTGTTGCAGGTATATTCTCCAAATGGCTTATATTTTTACCTTCTCTCTTTCTTTGGTTAACTGAAGTTCTTAATGTAGTGGATTTTTTTTTTTCATCTATGCATTGTATTTTTTGAATTTTAAGAAATCCTTCCCTAATTCAATATTATAATATATTCAACTATATTCTCTTTTTAAAGATTTAAAGTTTTGGTCTTACATTTAAGTTTTTAATTTTTCTGGCATTGATTTATGTATGATGTGAGGTAGGGATCCAGTTAAATTTTTTTAAACATGGATAAGCAATTTTCACAATACTGTTTATCAACCCATTTATCTTCATTGTCAGCTCTGTCATATTCAAGATTCCATTTATATGTGTGTCTTATTCTGGACTTATATTCTGTTTCATTAATACCCAAATGCCAATGCCACATTATCCTAATTACCTTAGCAACTTTTTTTCCAACATATTCTTCTTTAAAAATATCTTGGTTCTTCTTGGCCTTTTGCTCTTCCACATAAACTTTAAAATCAACCTGTCAAACTACAGACACACACACACACACACACACACACACACACACACACACACACACACACACTCTTAAACACACAGACAGCCCTGCTGATATTTTGACTAGAAATGTGTTGGATTAGAGATCAATTTATGGAGAATTGATACATCTTTAAGATGTTGAATCATTCAATCCATGAATATGGTGTATCTCTCAATTTATTGGCCTACTCTCATGATGTTTACTAAATTTTTATTAGGGTCCTATAATGGTTTTGCTTATCTTTGATTTAATTTGTTCTTAGATACTTTATTATTTGGATCTATAATGAATGTCTTTCATCAAGTTAAATTTACTAGTGAATTGTCTCTGGTATGTAACAAAAACAACATTTAATTACTCTTTTTCTATTACTGCACTGGGTAGGCCCTCTAGCAAATACTGAAAGAAAATAATAAAAGAAGACATTTTTATTTTTCTTGCTAGTATTAAAGTTTTATTATTAATTATGTCCTATAAGTTTTTTTTATAAACACAGTGATGTTCCATAATTCCTACTGTTATAAGGATTTTTTAACATCATGAATCAGTACTGAGTTTCAATTAAATACTGTTTCTGCATCTGATATAATTTTTTCTCCTTTAGTTATTAATATTACACAGTTAATTGCATTTATATATTTTCTAACATTAAACAAGTCAAGAATTCCTGAACAAAACTATTTGGTCATGATATATTTTCTCTTTTAATGTATTGTTGAATTGGTTTTCCTAATATTTTTTTAAAATAATTATATTCATAAATCATATTGATTAATGATTTTTCTTTCTCTTATTTTTCTTGCCTGGCTTTGTGTCTGATCTTTTCTCCTAGCTTAAAAATTCAGTCAATTGAAAACTGATGTCATAACTAATATGTTTGGATTTATTATTGGCATCTTAATTTTACCTTCTATTTTTTCCTATTTCCTTCAGTTTCATATTTTTCTCTTATATTCTTCTCACAGAATTTTTGTTTAGATCACAATTGGGGGGGTCTGCATACTTATTTGGTATCTGGGTTTTTTTTTTAAATTAGACCAGAAACAAGGGTAAATATTTATATTGGGACCCCAATCAATATGATGAGTGTGATGCTTCAGGGTTCATCTGCACACCAAAGCTTTGAACAACCAGCAAGAACTGGAAGAAACATCTTTCTCAGGGCTCCAGAAAACAGTTAAAGGACTACAGTAGTAGGGCAAGCACTGAATCAAGGAAAAAGCTTCTTAAAACTATGGGATCTTGTGGGGCCCTGCCTGGCCCCTTCTCCACCCCTCACCAGCTCAGCATGGAGCTGGCCTGTGATCCCAGTGTGGGTCCCTGGTTCCAGCTCCAGAGAGAGCAGAGTGGTCCTCATGCACATGCTGGGAGTATATATGTCTAGGACAATGTGTCAAGTGGTGACCTGGAAGACTTGTCATCCCAAAACTTGCCCTATGTGTAGAAGGCAGCTCAGAGAGATTTATTACAGAATGCTGTGGGAGAGCAGTTTAGTCATACTGCCTGGGGCAAAGGTTTGCTGGCTGTAGTACCTACAGTACAGTACCCAGGACTGTGAGGAAACTGTTTGTTTGTTTGTTTTTTAGGGAAGAGGGGACATTTGTAATTGCATAAATGGGGGAATTCTTAGGGCCAAACACAAATGCCCCAGACATAACACATATGCAGAAGGAATTAGAGAGGCACCTACACTTTGACCTTCAGCTATTCTGATACGCTCCTTTGTATGGATACGTACTGAAGGAGAGCATTTGTGCGGGTCATTCTGAAAAAAACTGAGAAATGTAGTTTTCCTGTTTTAACTTCTTCTTCTTCTTCTCCTTCTTCTTCTTCTTCTTCTTCTTCTTCTTCTTCTTCTTCTTCTTCTTCTCCTTCTCCTTCTCCTTCTCCTTCTCCTTCTCCTTCTCCTTCTCCTTCTCCTTCTCCTTCTCCTTCTTCTTCTTCTTCTTCTTCTTCTTCTTCTTTTAGCTCCTAGAACCTAGCATTCAAGGAAAATTCAGTTTTCACATTAGCTAGATACAAACTTAAGGAACAGACACCTCAGAGTCTTAATTTCAGTGATAACACATTAAAACATCAAAAGGTCTAGTTCTCAAAATGGATGCAAAACATATAAAGAAACAGGAAGTAATAGCCCAGGCAAAGAGAATAGTAAAGAATTAGAAATCATCAACAAGAAGACCCAGCCCTCGAACACTCCAGACAGACTTTTTAAAAAATGTTCCCAAATATGCTGAAAGAGCTAAAGGAAAACATGGAGAAAGAACTAAAGGAAATCAGGAAAACTATAGATGAACACAAATAGAATATCAATAGAGAGATGAAAATTCTAAAAAGGAAAGAAAAGGAGCTTAAGACCAGAGTAACAAGAGGGATGACTAGCAGATTGGAGGTGACACAAGAAAGAATCTGTGAGCTTGAAGAACAGACAATGGAAATCAGTCAGTCTGGGGAGCAGAGAAAAAAAAGAATGAAGAAAAGTGAACAGAGTTTGAGGAAACTGTAAGACACTATCAAGAGTACTAATATACACATTGTAAGAGTCCCAGAAAGAGAACAAAGAGAGAATTTTCAAGGAAATAATGGCTGAAAACTTCCCAAATTTAGTGAAAGTCATGAATATTCACATCAAAGATGCTCAACAAACTCCAAACAAGATAAACCCAAATAGACCCACATCACAGCATATTATAATCAGATTGTCTAATGCCAAAGATAAAGGGAGAATTCTGAGAAGCCTCAATATGGAGGGGTCTCATGTAAGATTAAGTACCAATTTCTGATCAGAAACCATGGAGGCAAGTCCATGAGATGACATATTGAAAGTGCTGACAGGAAAAATTACCAAGCATGAATGCTATATCTGGCAAAACTTTTTCAAAAATGAGGGAGAGATTAAAATATTACCAGATAAAATCTGAGGGATATAATCACCACTAGACTGGCCTTACAAGAGATGCTAAAGAGAGTTCTGCCAGTTGAAAGGAAAGAGAAATAGACAATAGATTGAAGCTATGTGAAGAAGTAAAGATCTCTGGTGAAATTAATGATAATGGGTAAATATAAATGCTGGTAATATTGTGTGTTTTGGTTTATAGCTCTACTTTTTACTTCTTACAGGATCTAAGAGGCAAATGCATAATATGCAATGATAAATCAGTGGTTTGGGGCCCATAATATATAAATATGTACTTTGTGACAAGAACTACCTTCAGGTGGGGTGACAGGTAGGTATAGAAACATAGTTTGGGCATACTACTGAAGTCAAGTTAGTACCAAAGTAAAATGAGATTGTTATAGATTTAAGATATTAAATTTAAGCCCATGGTAACCAAAAAGAAAATATCAGAGAATATACAAGCTCACAGAGACAGAAATTAGAATGCAGGGGCAGGAGGGGAGCAGGGGAAATGGGGAGTTAATGCATAATGGTGTAGGGTTTCTGTTTGGAAAGTTTTAGTAACAGAAGGTGGTGAGGGGACCACGACATTGTGAATGTGATTAATCTTAGTAAATGGTATTCATGGGAAGGGTTGAGATGGGAAAAGTTTATATAGCATATATGTTCCCACAATTAAAAAAAGAAAGATCAATTAAAATTAAAATGACAATTAAATGCAATACATGATTCTGGATGGGATCTAGCAAAGGAAGAGAAAAGGCTCACAGGGATTTTAATGTCTGAAAAAAATAAAGTATAGACTTTAAGCTTTATATCAAGGTTAAATTGCTTGAATTTGATAACTGTACTTAAGGTGGTTAACAGAGCAGTATTAAGTGTTGAAGGAGCATGATGGAGACAACCTACACTCAAATGTTCACAAAATGAATAGATAGACAGATAGATAGATAGATAGTTAGATAGATAGATAGATAGATAGATAGTGATACAGCAAATGTGAAAAAAAGTTAAAATTGGTGGGAGGATAAGGTATGCTGGAGTTCTCTGTATATGGTTCGTATTATTTTTGTAACTGTCCTATAAATTTGAAATTATTTCAAAATAAAAAGTTAAAAAGGAAATTAAAAATGTATCTCTTTTTCTTTTTTCTTTATATGGTAACTGTTCAATTCCTCCCCAAGAAAGTAAACCTAAGGACTTAATTATCAGCAATTTGGGGGAATTGTGGAAAGGCTGTAGTCTGTACTGTCTGTTTAATTTTTCTTTGGAATTTTTGCTTATTTCTTTGTTAAAATAGAAGATATTTTTCTATACTATACCCATACACATATGTATATATGTAAAATTTGCATGTGCAATGCATAGATCTTAAGTGCACATTTTAGTGAGTTTTGACAATTGCATATATCCATGTAACACACACTCCTATATATAATATCTTTATCACCAAGGAAGATTGTTTTTGACTCCTCGTTTGTCTATCTTTGCACCATTCCTTTGGAGGCAACCACTATTCTGATTTCTTTCACCACAGATCAGTTTTGTTTGTTCCAGAATTTTATATAAATGAAATCATACAGTATGTTGTGCTTAGATTTTTGTGGACATCATTTTTTTTTTTTTTAATTCAGGCTGTTGCATTTATTTTATTGCTGAGTAGTTCTCCATCATATGAATATACCACAATTTGTTTATCCATTCTCCTGTTAACGGACACTTGATTGCTGTTTCTAGCTTTTGGCAATCAGGACTAAAGTCACTATGAAGTCTTATTGTTAATGTGTTTTCATTTATCCTGGATAAATACCTAGGGATGGAATTCCTGGGATATAGAATAGTGGTATGGTTCAGTTTATATGAAACTGCTAGACCAATTTCCAAAGTGGAAATTTTGCATTTCTTCATTTTATATTCTCACTAGCAATATATGAAAGTTCCTATTGCATCATATTCTTGTCAATGTTTGGTGTTAATCTTTTAAGTGTAGTCATTCTAGTGGGTCTGCAGTGATAATATTTTGTGATTGTAAGCTTTGTATCATTGTTGAATCTCTTGTATTTCGTAGCTGCGCTTAATGGGATTGCATAAAAGAATGTTCTTGTTCATGGGAAGTGTATACGTGAATTATAGTATATGTTCAAGGATGTGTGCAACTAGCTCCCATGTGTTCAGAAGACAGAGCAATAGATGATGGATGATAGATAAGGAGGGAGGGAAAGAAATAGCGATGTGACAGCATGTTAAAGTTGGTGGATTGAGCTATCTGGGGAGGGGGGTCAGGGTATGATGGAATTCTTTGTATGGGGATAGTATTGTTTTTGCAACTGTTCCTATAACTTTGAATTTATTTCAAAATAGAAAAAAAAAACTGAATCCTATGGTGGGCAATGTCCATGATTAACTGTACAAATATTAGAAATCTCTTCCATGAACCAGAACAAATGTATGACAATACAATTCGAAGTTAATAATAGAGGGGCATATAGGGAAGAAATATGTACCTACTGCAAAGTATACACTATAGTTAGTAGTATTTCAGTGTTCTTTCATAAACAGTAACAAATGTACTATACCAACACTACAAGTCAACAATTGAGGGGGGTTGGTTAGGGATATGGGAGGATTCGAGTTTCCTTTTCTTTTTTTTCATCTTTCACTTTATTTCTTGCCTGGAGTAACGAAAAGCTTCTAAAAATTGAACAAAAATTAAGTGTGGTGATGGATGCACAGCTGTATGAGGGTACCAGGGGCAACCAATTGTACACTTTGGATCTTTGGATAATTGTATGGTATCTGAACAATCTCAATAAAAATTTAAAAAAAAAGAGTTACAAGAAAAAAGTATGAGAATAAGTAAGGTCATCCAAAGAAGTTGTGAAGCAATTATCAAATGAGTTTAGCCTAAGCAAATAATCCAAACCCCCAAAATCAATTTCAGCATCTGAATTATCCAATTTTGTTAAACAGATTTTCAATACAAAGACAACTTTCATTGAGAGTCACCATCTTTATAATTAGCAGTAAATTATTTTTCTTAGCTTAAAATGAAGAAGAAGACATTTACTTGATAGGTCTTTCTGAATTGGTGCAGTTCAAGCATGATATTTGTTTTCTACCTCTCCTTGGAGCTGGGGTATTTTCTTTGCATATCCAGTAAATTTCTCAAATTAGTTTGTGACTCTTTAGTATTCTTCCATTTCTCGATAGGTCTGGAATCTTGACTTCATTAAAGTTCAATGCCACATATTCAGTGCAAAGAATTTTCACACTGATGTGGGCAGAAATTTGGGATGCTTCAGGGTAAATCTAAAGATTATTTGTTCTTATGGATGTTTGTCTCAAGCGAGTCCATATTGCCAGTTATTTCTTAAGAAATACTACAGTCTTCTTTATTGGTTCCTTTTTGTTGCCTGCTCATCTTTCCCCACTAAAATATGAGCTCAGAGAGATAAGGGACCTTCCCTGCTTTATTCACCATTGTCTCCAAGTACCTAACATTGTGTCTGGCATGTAGTAGGTACCCCATCAACATCTGTTGAATGAATGAGTATGTGTATACTTTAAGAGACCACGTATCATAACAAAATAATCATTATGTCTTCCTACATTAGCATGGGAATATGATCAATGTTTATTATCAAATAAAAATTTTAAAGGGTATTTAATTGTTTTCTCATTCCTGCCTTTCACTCACATGCATATGCAAATCTTTCACAAATTCTGTATATTGTACCTTCAAAATATATCCAAAATCCAAACACTTCCCCAAGTCCTACCACCCTAGTCCCGGGTCCCAGCACCCCTCACCCAGATTACTAAAGTAGCCTCCTTACTATACTCCCCGTTTCATCCAGGCTTCCCACCTTCTTCCTACCCCTCAGGTTAATTTCAGTACAGATGTCCAAGTGATCTTCTAATAATGTCACTCCTCACTTAAAAGCCAACATCCTTACAAAAGCCCACCAGGCTCTACACCAGCTGGCCCCTTGCCACCATTTTGACTTCATCCCCTCCTGCTTTCCTCTGCTCTAGCCACACCGAATTCCTGGCATTTCTATAAAGGCATTATGCATGGCTCCACCTCAAGATGTTTGCACTTGCTGCTTCCTCTATTTGGAATGCTCTGCTTCCACATATCCATGGGGCTGAATCCCTCATTTTCTTCAGGACTTTGCTCAGGTGTCATCATCCTAGTGAGGCCTGAATGTCCCATGTAAAATATTAGTGCCCCTCATCTGCCCCCACTTCTATCCCTCTAACACTGTCTCATTTGCCTTCATAGCACTTATCACCATCTGACATATTATGCATTTATCTCTATATTTATTTATTCTATTTCTTTCTGCAATGAAATATAGACCCCATGAAGGCAAGGTCTCTTGTGCTCACTGCTGAATTTCCTAGAATTGTGCTTGACACAATTAATTAATTGAATGAATCAACTGTAGCTACTAAGCACTTGAAACCTCAGGATCGATTCTGGGTCAATGAGAATCAAGCTGATCAATTTATTGGAAGCCTCATGAAGACAGTAGTATGGAATGCAGGGAGTTAATTTTCAATTCTAAACTCGGGGCTGTAAGCATAGGGCATCTCAGTTCACAAAGACCTTCAGCTTCCTCTTTCCTATATAGGTCTCAATTTATAAAAGAACATTTCTTATCCCTCAGCTGGTGCTGAACACCAACAGCTTGACCAAGGCTTAGGACATATTCCTAATATTTGAAAATTGCTAGTGTTAAGCAGTGTTTCCTATACCCTTCAAACTAAGATTGTAGTTGTATAACAAGTCCAATAATGTCAGTGCCTTTATGTCTTTTATTATTGCAGTTTTTTTAGTGGTTGCTTCAGTAAAGGATTCAGTGTATTGACTGCTTTTACCATAATTATTTCAATATCACTGTGGAGGTAGGAAGGAAGAAGGGGAGTAATTTGTTAAAATTATAAAAAGCAGTCTTACAAAGACTATAAAGTCTTACAAATATGCCAGGCTCTAATACAATCAAATTTTTATATCAAACTCAATTTATAGTTTTAACTCCATAAAGAACTACAAAGTTTAAATGCTACATAAACTTAGAAATATATTTTATCTCCATTCTCTTGATATCCTTAAAATGTTTACAGTAACAGTGCTATTTTCTCTAAAAATGTAAAACATTGTTTTATATTTTCATAATTTTCAATATTTGGTAGCTGAGACAAGCGCATGAAGTGATTTCAGAAAAGTTTATACAAGCCCAATTGTTAGTAAACAGAATAATAAGGTACGAACTCAGTCCCAATGGAAAATAAGAACGTATACAAACAAGAAATTTATACATAAATTTAAAATTAATAAATGTACACACAAAACTGTAATATTTCTCTTCTGAGATAGTACCAGTTTAAGTTTAAACTCATACTTGAAGCATTTGCAGCTAAAATCATTCACCAAATGTCTACCAGAGAGTCTTTAATCTATCGCAGAGTAGGGTATGATCTACAGAGGAATGTATTTATTTCACTGGCTTCTGAAGCAGTAGAAAATATAACCAACTTTGCATCCTCAAATGGAGATTTGTATGTTATCTGCTTTTTATGCATAGATGTAGGTAACCCTGAGTGTTGCTGACACTCCTCTGAATTAGACAATTTTTAGGGGCTGTTAGGAGCCCCAAATCTGGACTGTATGGGGTTGTTAATAGAACTCCAATGGGCTGCCATATTGACAGACAGTTCCGTGTTTTTGCTTCCGCTCTACAGTGACTACTTAGTTTTTCATTCAGTAACCAAAAATATTTTAATAAATGCAAAAGTCAGAGAGCACTTGCAAGTAATTAAACTGGGAATAGCAACATGCCTCGTTAGTATAGCACTAATGGTTCATCAGACACTCACCCCAACAATATTTAGCTTTCCTTCTTGCATAACACAAAAATAGAGAAAAAAGAGCATACTAGGTTTCTTATCCCCTCTGCATGGTATTTTCCTAATATTGATTATCCTTTTGAAACTAAGTAATAAATTTCTTAATATTATTAATCACCATTTAAAAATTACCTTCATACATATTTTAACCCTCACAACATCCCTAGAGGTGTAGGTGTTTTTATTCCCATTTGTAGATGAAGGTGCTGCTTCTCAGAAAAGTTAAATAATTTATTTCATTGATATACAACAAAGAGAAGTTTCATCTTGCCACTAATGCCCCGATTTCTCTCTACCACCTTACCACTTTAGAGTGCCTAGAGATCTCCTTCTGACAGGAAGCCATGCCATTCACAAAGGTGACACCCCCTACCTCTGTAGACCCATCTCACTTTTTCCTAAGGACCTGTGGCATCCTGGCTTGTCTAAGGAATTAATTCACTTCCTTGCACAGAAAGGACAGGTTGAGGGAAATCTGCTCAATTCCTGATTGGAAGAGCCTTGGGAAAGCCTAATCTTTGGTGACCTTTATTAAAGTCCCAACTGTCAAGCCAAATGACCCTGAACCAGAAGCCAGCTTGCCAAGTGCACCCCCCAAAGCCCTGCTGACCCACAACCATTGGTTTTACAAGTGACCCACTCTCTTTCAATATCCTCCCTGGGTAACACCTGACGCTCACACTCCAGGCACAGAGAGATGGGTACCAGCCAGGCATTAGGAAAGTACGCAGCAGAATTAAAAAGTACCCTGTTCATGGCTTGAAAGTTTGTAAAGAAAGTACTGAACACAGACTTCCCATAGTATCAAAAGGAAAATTTATGCATCGCCTTTGAGTTCAACTTCTCCATTAAAGCTTTTTCCCTATAATCTAGGGAGTTCTTATCTTGGTGACTTATGATGTTATGGAGGGGCTCATGCATGGAAAATGTCAATAGAAATAGTAACTCTGGAAGGGAAGGGCCTCCTAATTAGTCCCCATTTAGATTTTATGATGGCTTTGAGATCTGCTCATCCTGACAGTGCGCACTGTGGTTACATATTGTTCTAGCCTGAGGGAACCATAGGAAAAACCAGATTTATTGTACCTATCATACCAGCATATTTCATTTGCCATTATGAGCAGCCATCTCGCAATGATGCAGGAGTATTTATTACAGATTAAATTGTAGGACCTGGATGGTTTAGTGAGGTTCTTGAGGTATCATTTATGTCATTAACTGGCTCATTATCAGATCTGCAAATCTCCATTCTTTTCTGAGCCTTCTGTTTGAGCACTGAGGCTTCCGGACTCAGCAGCTTCCAGGCTGTATTTTGTGGTGGCGTGGGCTAGAAGTTTAAACACAGACAAAGCAAATCACTTGCATCACCCCGTGATTCTTTTTTTTTTTTTTAAACCTGATTTTCTGAAAGATTGTGGCAAATCCCTCTTTAGCGCTGTTTGCTGGGGGTCGGGGCAGGAAGGTTACATCTCTCAGGCTGCTGATTCTGACCAGGTGCTGGTGTGTATGGAGGGGTGTGGGAGCGGCGACTTTTGAGCTACAGGATCCAGGGGTTCTTTTCAGAGGTGGCTTTTGCTAAATAGGTTAGAAGTGCCTGGCTGCCTTCTAGAGACGCAGCCTCCAATTTTTTCTTCTCTGATAAATAACTCCAGGTTTGAAAACCAGGACAGGAGAAGAGGAGAGTGTGTGAAATTTAATTGTGATTATTTAAGAAGTTAGCTGCTCTTCAGTGCTGATTATCTGCAGCGAGAGGGTTTAGTTTTCATGTCTTGGTGCCTCTGGGACTGCGTTTTAATTCTACCTGGGAAGCTGAGCGAAGAGGATTCACTGTTGGCCGATTATGATATATATATATTTTAAGATAGAATATTCCTGCCCCCAAACAGGCTGGTGGACCTTTTCAGGAAGGACTACTAAGTCTAGTGTTCACCCCTACCTTTATTCCCTGATTTAGCTTTTCTATTTGAATTTATTTTTTTTACTTAAAGTGGGGTTTCTTTGTTGTTGGTATTTGCCCTATTTACTCTCCTATATTGCTTTTTCATAAAACCCCGGAAATAGCATTTAAAGTTGCTGTGTCCTTTGGTATTCAAATACTCTCCACACAGGCACAAAAAATACCTATAGAAATGCTGAACTCAAATTCATAGATTATCTGGGAGAGAAAAGCCTTGTGATTTAATTGTTGAGTATAATTAATTTGCTGCATAGACAATAGTTGCTGGTAAAGGCACATTTTCACAAAGGAAAATTACAGGTAGAAGAAGCCTTTATGTATTTTTTAAAAAGGATTTGATAATGTATTATAGACCTGGATTTGAGACAACACAAGTGGTTGACAGTCAATACTTGCACAGATTAATCCTTGTAAAATAGTGTTTCCTTTTTTATTTATAGAAGCAGATAAAATAATTTCACTATTGACTAATAATCCAGTAAAAGGTATACAAACTGTTTCACATCTGCGGCCATCCCTCTAGGTCTAAAAAGAAACACATTTGAAATGCCCTGGTTGAACTGAAATGAACGTTAGTGACCATATGGCAGGTGTTTCTTGCCACACAGTGAATTTACCCTTGTTTAGCAAATGAGTGGTACCCAGAGCCTACTGAACAGATGCTGAGCAGCCACTTCTTTTAATCAGTTATATTAGAGGGGGCTGCAGAGAAGCTTCTCATTTTTACTTGTTGCTTGCAAGCTACAGTTAATGAAACAATGTAGAAAGGTCAGAAGGAATCATTTTTATTTTTCGCCACTAAGCAGGATTGTTTAGAGGCTCGATAACGATGCTATTGCCTCTGTGTTGTAACAAGAACGAACTGCCCAGCTTTGCAGAGAGCCTGTCACTTTTGCTAAGCAAGATTTGATAAAGGAATATATAATTTCTAATTTGCCCTTCTTGATATTCAGTGTCTGCCCCACACATTGTTTAGAAATATAAAGAGCTTTTGACAAATAATGTGATAATTTTTTCCCACCCATCTGCAACATGCAAAGCAAAACTAGTTTGACTCCAGGATTTTTTAAAAGGTACATCTAATTTTTCTCTAAAGTTCAAATAATTCTTAATTATTTCTGATTTATCTCTCTTAGGAATTTTTGTAAATTATATAATTTTTGTAAAGAGTTTAAACCTTGGTTCCTTACATCTACGTCTCTCACTCAAATATTTAAGAAATGTCACTTAGCCAAATTTAGGGGAATATGCAATATTTCTGCTTATTTTTGTTCTGGTACCCTTAAAAATGCTCTTTTTATTTATTTTTAAGTCAACCCATTTATAATAGTTGAATAAAAAGCCGATCAGAGAACTACCCTTAAAATAACATAAACATTTAGATTTAAGAATCATTTTTCATTACATGTTTAATGACATTATCTTATATTAAAGCTAATTTTAAAGGCCACCTATTTTTAAACAAGTGCAGGATTTAAGGGAAACATGCATAAGCACAACTGCTCATGATATTGTTTATATAGTCCCTTGATAAGTGTGTGAAGCGGCTTGTAATTATATACATTTATGTATGTATGTGTGTTTATGTGTAATACTGTACCTGAGAGGATAGCCAATTAAGCAGAACTTAGCACTAAATGAGTCATCTCTTGTAGTCTCTGTATACTAAAGGCACTCTTGAATAAATAAAATCTATGCTGCTATAAATAAGCTCCTTGAAATAAGAGATTCTTATTTGAGGCTTCTTTGTAATCCTCCTCTCACCGATCTTAGTGCTTGGTCTTTTGCATTATAGTATTAATATTGAGCTTGCTCATTAATCTCCATCCTTTTTTAAGTTAGTCTAGGCTGTTCTTGTGTCTGTAGTACTCACTAGGTTGCCGTAGGAACAAGAGATCGAGTAAATATGCTTATGGGGAAGAAATGACTACTAATTAAATGTGAATAGCGTTTATAAATTGCCTAGTTCTCACAAAATGCGGAACACAATATGCTTTGATGTACTTCATTAGTAAAAGGCACCTATATTTTTAAAATATATACCAGTAGAGAAAACCAAATTTTAATGCAAAAATGATCTTTATGTGGTTTCGTTTTTCTGTCGACTATAAATCCTGTAATTTAATGCAGAGATCTTTTTACTGCATTTACATGCAGAGGAAGACATTTGGTTGGCCTGTGAAAGTGCTGAAACCTTTACTATTCTCTCACCAAAGTGTAATTCCTTTTTTATTGTTGGAAGTATAGCTTCTCTATTATATTTTCGACAAAAAGAAACTGGCTTATAATGCCCACTCGGAATCTAGGCAGGTAATATTTTCACACCACGCATAGTGCAGTGGTCTTTCGTGCATATTGCCTGGAAAATTGGGACTTTGGCGGGAAGCTACGAAGCAAGCTTTCAGTCGCGGGTAGCTTTAGTTTTGCTTTGTTTGATACTGAAAAGCACCTCCTGTCCTTACCAAGATGTTAAGTCCCAACTTCATTATCATTCTGCATGTCACAGCAGATGACCTAATCAGGTTTCCCGCTTATGATTCTGCAATTCAGGAGTACAGTCATCTTCTCTAACATTTTGTCCTTTCATTTGGGGAGCTGAGAGTTTAGAATTGACTGATTTCCAAACAACTGATCAAGAACTGGCCCACAGCTCTCTGGCATCAGATGATTATTTCCAAGCCCTATCTACATTTCCAGGACAGGCAAGCCATTAAGTTAAATGGGCCGTGGGCATAGTTATGTTAACTTCGAGGTTAACTGAGAGAACTATTGCAGTTTGATTATTGTTTTCTAAAGAGCTCTCTTCTGAGAAAGACTGCCCAAATCCCAAATCGCTGGTTGGCAGAGTATCAAAAAATAAATAAATTTTAGGGTTTTTATTTTGGAAAAAAAAATTCTTGAATGACCTACTTTTCAGTTCCCTTTGTTTTAAATATATATCTCTATTTAACACAAGAAAATGTTCCAGCTCTCATTGCCTCTTTCTCAAAATCAGAGCAAGAGGCATTGTGTTACAAGGAAAAACCTGGATGACAGTGAAAGAGTTTGCTTTTCATTTGACTGCAAAGAAATCAATGCCGTGGCTTGCATTTTCTGAGCATGAGCAGTTGAAGCCAGGGAAGGCTGTAGTCTGGCTGCTCCCCATGTGGGCGTGATTAGGGCCACTTTTTCTTTTTATTGATTTTCAGCAAAGCATTTGTTGCCAAGCTATGTGCCAGGTTGAGCATAGTAACAGAGATGTGTTCTTTATTTTCTGGACTGTTGCTATTTCCCTGAAATAGTTAAACTCTTAACTTTTCATATCTGTTCTAGAGGAACAATAGTGTGTAGGCTGATGCTTAGCATTTAATAGATACTGTATATATGCTATTTCTAAAGAATAATATTTTTATAGAGGATTTTGCATGGGTTTAATTCAAAGTTCAAGGATGTAATAATGTCTGATGAATAAAATTACTCTCACTTAAACAGACATTCTGTGGACCTTCAATAAATAAATGTTGAATGTAATTGAATAGCAAGTTTTTAAAATTTTCAATGGGTGAGTAAAATTTGAACTCCAGCTTTCTGAATTAAATTTCCCATTTTAAGTACTATAGGAAAAAGACATGTAAATTAAAATTATATTATTAAGGTTTAGACAGATTGGCAAGATTGTCCGAAAGGTGATTCTGCTCATTCAGTATACTAAATTTTCAGGTGTGTTTTTTAACTTAAAAGGAGGGCTACAGCATAAGTGTACCTATTGGGTTCTCAATAATAATTGCAATCCATCATTTAATTCTATTCCTGAGGTGCTATATCTTTGCAAATCTCTGTGTGATTGTTTTCAATAATAGACGATTTTCACTGAGCATTTGCTCTGTACCAGGAATGTGCAAAACACTTTATGTGCATTATCTTTTTAAATCCTCACAAAAACCCATGAGAGAGTACAATTATGACCCATTTTTGGATGAAGATGCAGTTCAGAAAGATTAACAAGCTCAAGATGTAAGTGTTAGAGCCAGGATTCAAACCTCAGCAGCCAAATTCCAGAGCCTCAATGCTTAATCCTTTTACCACACTTCTTATTTTCATTCTAACTTATTCTTCCTTTGTTGGTATTGACTGCAGTAACCCACTCTTTGCAATACGTATCTGCTTTGTGTCCAAGTTTTACTTCTTTCTTTAGCTAATGTCTATAAATAGTGCACATAAGTTTCTTTTATCTTTAACTGCCATGACTAGAGACCTCAGAAAATTGTGGCACCCTTACATAGTCTCATGTAATTAATTAGCCCATTTCTACTGTACAACAAGTTTTCTTTTTGCATGTCTTGAGCAAACTGGAAGTCTTGTGTTTTTAGCATCAGTTTGCCATTCACCTAGAATTCACATCTTCTTTTTAAAGATGATGAAGTTACCTTACTTGACAGTATTTCAGGAGATAAAAATATTCACGTAAAGGTTGTGGTAGTCCCAAAAGATTGATTTTTATATTAAAAATAAAATAAAACATTGATTCTTAAACCCATATGGGGATTAAATTATTGATTTGGATTATAAGAACAAACATCAACACTTCCATAATTTTATTGCATCTGAAGTTTCATTTCTCACCTAGAAATCAAGTTAATCTCTTAGAAATACTTTATGCAGGATCCCTTCCCACTTACAGAAGTCAAAGCTTTTAATACTTTGGGAGTTGTAGTGACTCTTATCTCTAAGCACCACAAAGTACCATAAGTAGATTGTGCTGTTGCTTGCCTTCATTGCCTGATTATCCCAGCCTCTCATCAGAAGGATAACATTTCAAGATTGGACTATAGCCAACTCAAGACACTAAACCAGGCAAGTAATTTGGAAGCACATTCATGCTCTAAAATAGTTGAGATTTTCACTAATTTGGGTAACCTGTAATTTTTTTATTTCTTATTTTAATAAAACACAATAAATACAGATATTAAAATCAGAAAATCAATATGCGCTTAGTGAGCTCTGATGAGGAGACAAAGACAACGTTATCTCCCCAGCTTCACCCCACTCCGGCTGTGTGACCATGGCCCATCCCATATGCTCTGTCAGTCTGCCCTATTTTTAAAGGTAGATTTTAAACCTGTTCTGATTACCATAGAATGTTCTTATGAAAATCACAGAAAATAACAGACATGAAAGTTTTTGGAGAATTTTGAGGCAATATTCAATTAAAATTAAGATCATGTTAGCTGAGGTTTTGATCTTCCTCATAGGAGAACCATGCTAGTTCTTTCTCTGATTCTCAAAGCTTGTCTCTATTATCGAATAGTAAGTTTTATCAGAGTGCAATGTTCTTATTCTATGGGGACATGATCATACCACTGAATTTTGCACAGCTTCAGTTTTTAACCTCTCAATCTATATGGTTTCAATAAGCCACTTATAAATCTCTAAGTACAAATTAATAAATTACTGTCTATAACTCACTGGAGCAAATTGCTGTTATATTATCTATGTGATAATTATTAGGTAATAATAATTCATAGAAAACATTTATTGAAGGCTATGTTCTAGATACTGTGTATGTAATGAATATGCATTTTTTACTCCACACAATAATTATTATTATTATTATTCCCTGTGCATCCCAGATTTGAACTCATGTCTGACTTCAAAGCCTTTAATCTTAACTGTAATTCATGTTACCTGAGGCTGATTTTTTTGTTTTAACAAACCAGAAATAATACATGTGTTTCTTGCCTTTAACAGTAGAAATTTTTGAAGGCTATATATTTACCTAAATTATACTCAAATGCTTGAAACTTCATGTTAGATATTACTCCTGAGACATTTTCTAAAATACATGATTTAAAAAAGAAACTCACTAATTTATATTCTCACCTTAGTTTTATCTCCACACTATAGTAAACAGTTGTTAAATATGAATAAGAGTTAACTTTTCAGTGGTTCCAAAAACCAAAAATACATAAAACATAAAAATTGTGTATTAAGTGTATTCAAATTTCATGTTCTAATTGCTAAAGAAAATTCCAAAAATGATCTGAAATATATTGAATGCTGCCAATATCATTAAAATACATGTTTAATCGTACAAGATGGCAGTTTTGGAAGGGAAGAAAATCACCCAAAGTTTTAAGTTTCAGTAGGCATGTTCAAAATGTCAAAGAACACATTTATTGGCTTTTATTTCAATACTTTAATTTCATACATTGAGACACTGAGGTCCAGAGGATAGACTGTTTATCTCAGTGATTTTCAGAATCCTAGCATCCCGGTGTTTGCCTCATCATACTTCTTTCTACTTATACCTTGTATTATTCACCAAGACCACAGATAGACAACTGACAATTCAAAAGTGAGATTTTAAATTATACTCAATCCAAACGCATGGTATCTCCTAAGCCATCTGGAAATCACTTACTAAAACTAAACATGCACCATTCATTTATATCTTTTAGAATATAATTCTTTGCCTGACCAATAAGGAAACAGATCTTCAACAAATTCAATAATATGCTAATTATAGAAATAATTCCTCCTGTAACATTCATTTCAACAAAGGAGCTTCTCAATATATGAGATTTTTAAGTAAACATGAAAGTAACAGTAAATTTGAAAATGTTTTCTTCTAAAAGAAAAATTAAATCAAATACATGTGTGCTGACAGTGGTTTGTGCCAGACAAGTAATTTGAATTTATAACCCTTGATGTTTAAAATGCTTTCTTCAGTACAGGATTCTCATTTGTCTTTGAGTACCTTGAAATTCAATGCACTGTGTATTTACCAAAAGACTACTCTGTCTTAGGACCTAACTAAACAAAGCTGAATAAAAAGCATTTTCCCAATTGGTGTTGAGTTCACAGTAAAATAAGACGCAACGAGGAATAAAACTGTGAATGTGTTCAGTGCAATAATAGTGGTACAGAGCAGAAAGGAGGCCCCTGCTGGGTGGAATCAGGGACATGGGATCGGAGTGAGTAGGAGAGGAGAGGTGTTCCAGGTGAAAGCACAAATGCCTAGAGGGAGGGACTTGTGAAGGTGCCTGATGGGTCTCCCAAGTAGAAAGGTGTCGAGTTCTCAGTGGCAAGAACGTGGGGCGTGTGGTGGGGAGGAGAGGATGGAAGCAGCAGACTATCTCTGGACTTTTAGGTCACTTGAGATGATAAAATGTTCTTTATTGTTAAATTACACTGAATTTTATTTTCTGTAGTTGCAACTAAAAGCATCATACCTGTTATATATCAATTCACCTTTGATTACAATAACATATTCCATGTCCTTCTAGGTATATCTTTGAACTTTTGCTTCTTTGTGTTACCAGAATAAAATATTTTGTATATTTAATAACCCTCAAAATACTTAAGATATTTTTATCATTTTCTTACTCCTCTGTGATTAATAGTAGTCTTGAAAATGTACGGAAATTAATTAAATCTGACATCAACTTTAATTTTGCCCAAATAAAATAGTTATAGTTTTGAATAAAGAATAAGACATTTTGGCTATCAGTTTGTTGACAGACGTACAAGGCACGTCTACAAGGTAGGGTATTGGCCTACCCTACCTCGATGGTTGCTAACATGACCACAGACATAGGGGACTGGTGGTTTGATGGGTTGAGCCCTCTACCATAGGTTTTACCCTTGGGAAGACTGTTGCTGCAAAGGAGAGGCTAGGCCTCCCTATAATTGTGCCTAAGAGCCTCCTCCCGAATGTCTCGTTGTTGCTCAGATGTGGCCCTCTCTCTCTAGCTAAGCCAACTTGGCAGGTGAAATCACTGCCCTCCCCCCTACGTGGGATCAGACACCCAGGGGAGTGAATCTCCCTGGCAATGTGGAATATGACTCCTGGGGAGGAATGTAGACCCGGCATCGTGGGACGGAGAACATCATCTTGACCAAAAGGGGGATGTGAAAGGAAATGAAATAAGCTTCAGTGGCAGAAAGATTCCAAAAGGAGCCGAGAGGTCACTCTGGTGGGCACTCTTACGCACAATTTAGACAACCCTTTTTAGGTTCTAAAGAATTGGGGTAGCTGGTGGTGGATACCTGAAACTATCAAACTACAACCCAGAACCCATGAATCTCGAAGACAATTGTATAAAAATGTAGCTTATGAGGGGTGACAATGGGATTGGGAAAGCCACAAGGACCACACTCCCCTTTGTCTAGTTTATGGATGGATGAGTAGAAAAATAGGGGAAGGAAACAAACAAACAAACAGACAAAGGTACCCAGTGTTCCTTTTTACTTCAATTGCTCTTTTTCACTTTAATTATTATTCTTGTTATTTTTGTGTGTGTGCTAATGAAGGTGTCAGGGATTGATTTAGGTGATGAATGTACAACTATGTAATGGTACTGTGAACAATCAAATGTACAATTTGTTTTGTATGACTGCATGGTGTGTGAATATATCTCAATAAAATGAAGATTAAAAAAATATTTTACAATTTTTAGCAGAAACCCAAATTGCATAATTATTTGAAATCAAAGCAATTGATTTTTAATGATCTTTAAACATCTACATTTAGATAACTTCAGAAAACCTTTTTGAAGATAATGCTGGGGAGAGACGAGGTAGACAGGCAAACTTTTTTGCAGTCTCAGTCTAGCACACTTGAAGGAATCAAAGTTGTGTACCCAAATGCTATAAGTATAAATAAAATTTCAATATAAATGTAGAAGATGAGAGCCTAGAAGACATTTTTACTATTTTTGTTTTTGTTTTTTATCAAATGGAAAATGACAAACCTAGGTTTCACTAAACAGATTTTCCATTAATTATTTACATCATAATTGTCCGTAGTAAATGCAGCCCTCAACAGAGGCAAGAAGAGCTGCTGCCCATTTACAACTGCCTTGGGTTTGACCTATTTCTGAAATTCAAGGTAAATTGTGGTCTTACCTCTAGGACCTTGCTATTCAAAGACTGGTCTCAATGTGGCCTTTAATAGGTATATGGGGATCTTGTTAAAATGCAGATTCTGATTCAGTGCACCTGAAGGTAAGGCCTGAGATTCTGCATTTCTAACATGTTCCCAGGTGATGCTAATGCTACTTACTGGTCCACCACACCAAATCTTGAGGAGCAAGTGTAGGCCATCCGTAGAAAATTTAGGAAAATCTCTTCAATTTATATACTGTTTTCAAAATTCTGTTTTTATTAACAGTCACAGAGTCATGGAATTTTAGGTTGGAGGTATTTGAGAATTTTACAGTAACTTCATTATTATATATGTGAGAAACCTGAAGTTTTAGGGCATTGGGCTGTGGCCCATCCTTCCACCCCTTATCAGCAAGCTCTCCAGGGAGGAAGAACTCTTTTCCGGTTGTTCAGAGCCCAGGACATTAATTGGACCCCATGTTACTTGTGTATCGATGTGCCTTAAGGCTTGCAAGGCCCTCTCTTCTTCCTGCCACCATGGCTCACTCTCCCACTTTCTCCAGACCTGCAGCCAAGAGGGCTAGTTACACAGGGCCTGTTCTGCAGACCACTCGCTGTTCTCTCCTTCTGCTAGCAGGGCAATCTGTTGCTTTCTGTGTGGGACACAAAAGAAGAGATGAAAACTCGTTTTCACCTCCAGGCTCTAGGAATAAGCCCTATGGTGCAGTGCATATGGGGACTAGAGAGTGTTGTTTATGGAGTGCTTTCTCACTGGCAACAGATTTTGTTCCCCATCTCTAGAGACTTATGAATTGAGATTAAATTTAATAGTAATGCTGATTATAAATGCTCTGAGAGCATATTTTCTCTGTACTAAAGTGCCTAGACATAGTAGATCCCCAATGAAAATATTTTTCAAGTAAATGTTTTATTTTAAAAAAGTTCATATAATGTTATATGTATTGCACTTGAGGCTAAGCTCATTCTTCCACTGTTGGTCAGTTTTTGAAACTTCTGCAAGAATGACTTGGCTTTCTCTAAGAGAAATCTGAAATTCTTACCAAACAATTGATTTTTGCTTCCAGTCAATAAACTTTGCTTTTATTTACCATGTAGACTATTTTGTGCTCTTTTAAGTTTATCATTATGAAAATTAACAATTTAAAGCCTCATGAACATCACTACCCAATCCTAGAATTTGTTTTACCACTCAGGTACCCTTGAGACCAACTAGAGTGGGCTGTGTCACTAGAGGCTCTTGAGATGTGTGCCCCACCACTCAAACCTCCTACAACATGGCTCAAGAGGTTGACCTGAAGGTGTGGCACAGGCTGCTTTGCAATTGAAGAACTCCAAGTCACAGTGTGAATCTATGGTACCTCCAAATACATGACAATTTCTCTTTTGGCATGTTCATTCCCTCACATGGTGTTACAGGTAAAAACAGCAATGCAGATAATTAAATTATGAAGAATAACAGTCATCAAAAATTGGATCACTTCAAATGGCTTTTAGAAAATTCTGTACCTTCAGATTGTCTTTATGTCATAGTCCTATATGGAGGAATCCCTTTTAGTCTTTATTTGGAGTTGAAAAACTTTCCCCAGGTTTATCAGCAGCCAGTCATCCTGACCCTTATGTCCTGGATGCAAAGGAAAGTTTGTTGAGCAAACTTGGTATTGCCTTTGTTTAGGAATTATGTCAAACCCAGATAAAACCTATTCTTCTATTGTAATGCATGATTTCAAAGGGCATCCATAAGTGCAAAAGTCCAGTGGGTAATTTTCAGTCCTTACTTGACCTATCTGTAGTATGTGACAGCTGTCTACCCTTTCATCCTGAAAACATTTGCCTCACTTAACTTCAGGATACCATATTCCCCTGCTTTTCTTCCCATCTCACTGTTCACTACTTCTCAGTTTCCTCTGCTGCTTCGTCCTCATCTCCACCCAGCCTCTATTCTCTGGAGGTCCCTGAAGTGCAGTCCTCAGATCTCATCTCCTCCTACTCTCACTTCGTGCATGAGATTTTCCAGTCTCCTGGTTTTAACTGACATTGTGTACTCACGACTTCCAATCTTGTTCTGCAGCCCATGTGTGCTGGTTTGGATGTATTGTGTACCCCAAAACACCATTATCTTTGATGCAGTCTTATATGGGCAGGAAACTATTGGTGTTGATTGGGTTGGAGACTTTTGATTGGATGTTTCCATGGAGATGTGATCACTCAATTGAGGGCGAGATCTTTCAGTGGATAATTTCTGTGGAGGTGTGGCCCCGCCCATTCAGCATGGGCCTTGATTGGTTTATGTAGCACTGTGTGGGCTCTGACAGGAGGAGCGAGCTTGCTACAGCCAAGAGGGACACTTTGAAGAATGCACAGAAGCTGAGAGAGTAGCTTCAGATGAGAGACAGTTTGAAGATGGCCATTGAAAGCAGACTCTTGCCCTGGAAAAGCTAAAAGAGGACAAACATCCCAAGAGTAACAGAGTGCATTTTTGAGGAGTGTCCTGGGAGAAAGCCATTTTGAAACCAGAACTTTGTAGCAGACACCAGCCATGTGCCTTCCCAGCTAACAGAGGTTTTCCAGATGCCATCAGCCATCCTCAAGTGAAGGTACCTGATTGTTGCTATGTTACCTTGGACACTTAATGGCCTTAAGACTGTAACTATGTAACCAAATAAACCCCCTTTTATAAAAGCCAGTCCATTTCTGGTGTTTTGCTTTCCAGCAGCAGTAGCAAACTAGAATACCATGCTTCTCTCTTCTGACTTCTAAGTTCATAGATCAAACCACCTGTTGAACATCTCAAGACATTAAATTTAAATACATTCACTCTGAATTTCTCTTTACCTTTCCCTCAATTCTGCCTCTTTTGAAGTTTCTCCCCTGTAAGTAAATAGTAACTCCATTCTTCAAGTTATTCATACTTCAAGTTACCCAATCCTTGAAGTCAACTTTGCCTCCTTTCCTTCTGTTACACCTCACATGTGCATGACAGCACATGCTGTCAGCTTTACCTTTAAAGTGTATCATTATCCAACCACTGCTTACTCTACTCACCAATACCATCAAACCACCATCACCTCTTGCCTGGATTTTTAAAATAGCCTCCTATTGGATCCCCTGCTTCTACCCTTGCCTCCTTGTCACTTCTCTGTCCATAACCTCCAATGGCGTCCCAGAGTAAATTCAAACTAAAAAAACAAAAACATCTTACACTGGCCCGTGAGGCCTTACCCAGTCCACCTCAAACTTCTGACCACTCAGACCCCATTTTCTGTCACTTCCCCTCTTGCTCATTGTGCTGTAGTCATACAGGCCTCATTTCTTTCCCTGAGCATGTCAGGTACACTAGCTCCTCAGGGCCTGGGGTTCTCTTCCTCCCCATACGGCCTGCTCCCTCGCCTCCCTTAGGTATCTGCTGATGTGTCACCTTCCCAATGTGACCTTACCTGATATTTCTATCGAAAATTGAAATGCTTGCCCTTCTAGGGTGTTCCCCAAACCCAGTTTCCAGTCATATGTTTCACCATAGCACTAATCACCATCATATTTACTGTATATTTGTTTATTGCTTGTCTCCTCCCACTAGAAAATAAGCTCCATGACAGAGGGGTGTGTATTTTATTTACTGCTATGTCTACTTTGTGTCAGACACTCAATCTAAATTTTAATGAATAAATAAATGAATAAAACTACATGGAAGTTACTAAATAAAATGTAAAATAATAAATAATTCATACAGTATTTTTTATTTAAAAGGATTTTCTCTTAACATGTACCTTCATTTTCGAAAGCATCATAGATACTGCAAACTGGGTATTGAAATATAAGCAGTAATTAATATGTCTGAACTTTCAAACAGATATTATGGTCTTGTATTTTCTATGTTCTGCTCATCCTCTTGAAAAGAAAACTGCTTCTATGTTATAATTTAGAAATGAAATTGAAAGCAGATCCTTTTACCTTTCATCTTGTCATTCCTTCCTTCCTTCCTTCCTTCCTTCCTTCCTTCCTTTTTTTTTTTTATTTTATTTTATTTTATTTTATTTTTTTTGTGCAGATAGTCATGCAGTCTCATTGGCTATGACTTTTCCTTCAGCCATTATAAATATTAATTTGGTTCAGAGAAGAAGCATCATTGGAGGATTTCATCACATACAAGGCCTTCCCCCCATTTACATGTTTCTGTGCAATCACCCAAAGTTCAGTGTTTAGACAGATGACTTCAGTATACCAGTGAATAGCCATTTCTTCACCAAGATTGTATTTGTTTCTTGTACTTTAAATTTCTAAATAATGGTTGATGGTGCTAATAATAAATGTGTTATATGCATGTCTACATTTTCCCCCAAATATCTTAGCCTAAGTAAAAGGTCTTATTTTAACTTGTGTTGGGCCTATCTAGCTGTTAAGGGTTTATTGTGTTTCATTTTGAGGTTCTCTTTAAGGTAAAATAAAAATCTCTGCATGTAAGAATATCAGGAAACACATTGATTTACATCAAATGCCTCAGTAGGTTTGTGCAAGTTCTATAGAGAAATCTAAATTATATTGATTACCAGAAGTACTGGGGAATAGACATATATTGCTTGCTACTGACCTGCTAGTTTTGAAAAGGATTGTATCTTCCTTACTAGAAGGTGCTGTAGGTCACTGTAAAACAGACCAAGGTTGATTTGACATTCAATTAAATAGCCATTTATTTAGGTAAAAAAGTGGCTGTGGACTCATCTACTCTGCATTATATAAGTATTCTATTAATGAGCATGTACAATTAATACAATGAAAGCGGTGAGAATGACCTGCGGTGTCCCCTAGAATATCTAAATGTACCCTGACCTACCTCTTATTGGGGCATAGATCTAATATTTGCTGTTTCATTGTCTACTTATAGGTTTGTGTAATTCACTGGTTAATAACTCAGAAATGTGCCTTCAAAATTATTCTCTCTGAACGATCACAAAAATATGACATTTGTGGGGCCACTTAATTGTCAGAACAAATTAAAATATCTGTTAAAATTATATAATACAAATTCCATAGCAAATCATTAGAATAAAAAGTATTTTTCTTATGATAAAGGGAAAACACACTTTTCCAACTCCCTTCCAAGGTCATTACTGGAAACATGGGATCAGTAAGCATAATTACAATATCATGAATACTTAAATTTCTCTCATGCTGAGAAAACCATGATAAGATTACAGCTAACACACTGATTTTGCTACATGACCTTTCAACTGGAAAACTCAAACCATCTTGCCTTAGAACAATGTTACTTGCCACTCTACCTGACAAAAAGAAAAATAGGAGAAATGCCTGAGATCTGAGAATTTGCTGTTTGCACAAAAACAATACCAAGAATATGTGAAGCTTGTTTGGTTCATGATCCAGTCCTCAAAAGTTATTGTTTTAGGTGTGGACTCAATATGTTCTCTCTGTTTTGCTTTTCTCTATATTATGACTCTATGTGTCTCCAAAGGGAGGTACAATCTAAAAAAGAAAAATGTGGACTTATTAATGAGCAAGCATTGTGTGCAGCAATGGATATAGTAATTCCAGTGAAATTCAGTTTCCTTCAGTTGAGAATACTGTATAGGTGCAGTTCTGTAGGATTACGTAGAATAAAGCTTTGTAACTACGTGTATAATACCACTACGTTCTAATCTATGACCGCTTTGTCTCACATAAATGCACATTGCCAAATTATGTGCCCTTTAAAATATGAGAAAATGGAACTAAAAGTTTATACTGAGCATCTTGGTATATACCACCTTATTATTTAATTGTCTGTACCACCACACATTTCAGACCTTATTATATAGTGTCTTTTAAATTAGCCTCATGATATGCCCCACCACTGCAACTGGATTTAAAAATATGATAGGTGCAAAGTGGAAGCTTAAAGTCCCTTGAGAGCACTCCCTACCTGTTCTATCATCTGGCACCCTCCTTAGCTTGCTGCTTTTCTTGCTGTACAGTCCTTCCAAGGGCAAGGGTAGAAATGACATTATTTAACAGTGGAATGGAACGGCAAGGGCACCAACCAGTCAGAACAGGCTGAACTATAGCACCTCACCTCATGAGGGTTCTGGACACCTTGTGCTGGACCAGATGTTAACTCCTTAATTGTCGTTTTGCAGGGAGCATCCCAAGGGTCTCTACGAAGGGATCAGGACAGTTAGGGCAGAAGTGTACACTGAGGCACTCAGAGCAGTAATATTTGCCACCCAATACAGAAGTGATGCAATATCTTAACATTCAGTGTGTTCATGACAATACCTGTGGTTTCAATGAACACATCCCTCAGGTGAAAGGCAAATCACTCTAGTGTTTAATTCACATCCGACTGAAGACCTCTAGTCCCAACAATCTGTTAGACAGAATAAGAATGATATCTTGTTGATACCTCAAATTCAGTAAATCCAAAATTCAGTGAGCGCTCTTCCTTTATAAACATAATCTTTTGATTGTCTTCTCTTTTCCCAGTAAGAGCATCGCCACCATTCTGGCTCCCAAGATGGAAACTTGAGACTATCTTTGACTTTTCCCTCTCCCTCATTCTCAACATGCCGATCGTCATTTTATCTTGTCAATTCTGCATCAGAAATAGCTCTGCCATGTACCCTTTTCTTCATTTTTACCACCATAGTAGTTCAGGCGCCCAATACTTCTTGCTTACATCATTGTAATAGTCTCAATTTCCTTTCTTATTGCCAGACTTCCACTTCTCATTCATCATTAAACACAGATATGACAAAGATTCCTTCTGCGTCCAACAAATTTGAAGATTCTGGCATTGATGAAAAACTCACTTCAAATTTCTACATCTCAAATTTTCCAAAGGCCAATTTTAACTTTCCAGCTTCATTTTGTACCCACATCCACACACTTAGACATCCTTATCTTCCTTTGGATCAATTCCTAGTACCTGAACTAAATTAATATTTTTCTACCCTATAACTTTTCTCATACTATTCTCTCATCCTGGAAAGTCCCCATTTTATCCCTCTCCTGTCACTCCCTGTCAAAATCCTAGCTTATTTATTAAGGCTCATCTCTCCAAGAAGTCTTTCCCATTCCTTCCAGATAGAATCAATCACTTTCTAGTTAGTGCCCCATATGGTACTCTGTTCTGTGTATTTGGAATTAATCATATTGTATCTTGTTTCATTATTATTTCAGTTCCATAACTATCATCCCCATAGATCACAAGCTTCTTGATGTTTGGAACAATACCTAATGCTCAGTAGTGTCTAACATACTCCTTGATAGAATATGTTCTTAATAAATATGTGTGATGTTGATTTGCAAACCCTCCATCAAGGCATACTGAGTCACAGATTAGTATTTCCTGGTTGGGGCACTACACGGCCTCTCATCTGGGTTTTCTTTCTCCAGTGAATCAGCGAGTAAGCTACAAGTTAGACACAAACTTCCCAGGCAGCGAGAAGGGATACAATTCAAGTATTGCCAAATACCTTGGGCCAATACACGTATTTTATAGTAGTACTTTGAGTAAATTAACTTTTATGGGTAAAATATTTACCTTGATGAAAATTTGTAGTCTGTGTGCTTAGACAAAAGATTTAATACAAAACCTTAAACTATGACTTCTGCAGTTCCTTCTCATCTGCAAATATCCGATTTACAATACTTTCTGCTTTACGCCCACCTCATAAGTTGAACTGAAATCCTGCATAATGGAGGTCTGTACTCATAGTATGGAAGTTTTGCCAATGTATCTTTAGAGTACAGCTGAAATTCAAGAAGCACCTTGAATTCAATTCAGAATACATTTATGGAGCAGATTCTCTGTGCTATGCTACGCTGTGGGGGATTAAAAAAAGATGAACAATACAAGATGACTGCCACAAAGAATCCTATAATCTCATGGACAAGAAGAATTCAAGGACAGAATATGTGAGAAATCCTTTCTGAGAAGTACTCTGAAATCTCTCGTTTGTATAGAAGTTGACATGCAAAGACATGCAGGGGGTAAATGGACTTTTTCCTATTTGCTGGGGAAATTAGAGTCAGAGTCAAACCTTTCTTGAGTGCTCACTATAAGCCAGATAGTGTTCTAGGCACTGAGATCAAAGCTTAACCAGACACAGTGACTGCCCCTTAGGACCTTACCATATTTCTAACCACTTTCAAAAATAAATTTAGCAATTTTGTGTTTGCTGTAGCATCACATAGTGAAAATGACTCACAGAGTAACACTAGTAAGCTTGAGCCCTGTCTTAGAGACTCCTCAGTGTTCAGTTTGTAAGTCCTGCAGCATAGGCTTTTCATAAAAACAGAATCCAGAATTCTATGGCTTATCCATTAAAATAATTTTACATAATTCCTCTTCCCTTCCTATTTAGTTAATATAAGTGAGACTTAGCATTTGCATTCCCTAAGTTATTTTTACTAGCAATAATGTACTGTTCACCTTCAAAAAAGGTTTACCCCCTCCTGAAGAAATATTTTTATTTTATTTTATTTTTTTGGCAACTAATATCAACAGTTAGTGAAAATAACAAACTGTCATAATGCCATACATTATTACCATGTTTGGCTTATTTAAGAATCAATGGGCCTTGATTAACAATTTCCTTCAGCATTTCCAATCCAGATGACTCATGCATATTTGAAGCACATGGTAAATATTTTACTGTAAAATAAAGAATTATATCAAATTGCATTTCTTTAATTAAATTCCTTGCTTTATGTTTTATTCAGTCGTGTGTACAATGCCATTTGTACAGAATGCTAAGTAAAAACTAACAGTTAATTTGGGGGGCTATGGCTGTAAAAGTATGTTATCTTTTATATATATCACAGCATTACTTATTATCAGCTTCACACACAGCACTTTGCCTTTGATTTATACAAACAACTGTAAATGTTTTATATATTTGTGAGGAAGTGAATGATATTAGACCATCAATCCAAGGGGACTGCAAATAAGGAAAAAAAAAAAAGGCTATTACATTTCAGAAGCTGTTAAATCAGTTGTGCCCCCTGGCTGATTTTGTCAGCTATATTTGCTGTTGGTAAAACAGTTGATGCCTGGAATACTGGAGCGGCCCTGAGAGTGTTGGAGAGTAAATAGCAGCAGAGTTGTAAACTACACCACACATCTCACACTTACGGCATAAGCCCAGCTTACACTTTCCTCTGAATAAATCCAGCAGCTTTAAAAAAAAAGAAAAGAAAAGAAAAGAAAAGAGCAAGAGAGAGAAATAAGGAAGAGGGGAGGGGAAAGAAAACAGGGCAAAAACTAGGCCCCTGCCTTCTGTCATTGCTTCTAGCTTTAGCCCCTCAGCAGCCTGCCAACAGGACACTGTTCTGCCAGTTGTAAATTTTAATTGGCCATCTGGGGAAAGCACAAACCACTGGCTAGAGATTAATCAGCAAATTAACCCAGGCATAATACACATTTCCCAGTGGACTCGAAGCAGCTCTAGGCTGGGGCAGAGCAGCCTGGGATGTTGGAGAACTTGTGTCGAATGTGGTTATTGCTTACTGCCATGCAGTACAACATCTTCTTAAGAGTCCTGAAATTCCCTTCTGTGTGACCTTGTTAGTGCCCCTGATTTGTATGGCAGTTACAAAGAGCTTTTTTTTTTTCCTTTTGTAAAATGCTAAACACAGATGGCATAGGTACTCTGATTGCTGGGGAAAGTGTTGATGAATCAGTGTAAGTGACAACTTTTCTCTAGTGGGCTATTCACTTGGTTTGCTAAAGTACCTACAGAAAGAAACAATAGTGTACCTGGATTTTTACCAGCTCCTTGACTCACCAGAGAATCAAGTTTATTTAGCCAGTTTCTTGTGTGATACAGAATGCCTTTTCACAATCTGAAATCTGTAAGAGCAGATTTGTAAATAATAAAGCCTAATTCTTCAACTCTAGTTTATAAAAAATAATTTGAGTCTAATGCGCATTTATATATGATAGTGTGTTCTCAACCCCTTTAACAAAAAAAGCCCTCTAATTGTTCAAGGCCTTGCCCTGCTATAGGGAAAGAGATAAACGTGAAAAGAAAGTCATATTTAGATGATAAAAGCTTGAAAGGTAAAGTGGGAGAGTGGTGGGAAATTGGGAGTTGATTTGATATAAGATGAAAAGAGAAGAAGACAAGAAGCAGACTTTATACAGCTTTTTGGATAGTGGAAATGGGAGGGCTTTGTGCACATTATAAACAAGGATCTTGAGGATACAGAATTTCAAGAAGACTCAGAGGTGGTAGTATAAGGACTAAATAAAGGTCACGTTGAATAAACTTGCTTGAAGAGGCCTAAGGGAAGTTAGAGGATTACACATAGCGGGGTCAGACCAAGAAGAGCCAAGATTCTGTCTTCTTGACAGTTGCATCTGCAGAGTTTAGCACCGTGCATGGCAAATAGTTGGCGCTCAACATTTTTAATGGAAGAAGTCATTTCCAGCTCTACAATAATTAGAAGTCACTGTTATATTGGACATGTCTACTATTGGTTTTGCTGTCCTTAGTCCTTGCTGAAGGAGCAGAAGGCCATATGATGAGGGTCTTTACTCGTAATAGACAGTTGAGGCACCAACTCATAGCTGCCAAGAGACCTATAACATCACCTGGCAAAAAGACCTTGGCCAAAATATGGATGAGCTAATCCAATCAGAGTCTTCTGGGAATTTGGAAGTAAGACACTGAGAGACTCAGTTAGCAGTGAGGCTTATAGCATGAAGTCTGTGGTACAGAAAAGGACAAGGATGAACGTGCAGTGATTTCGGGTCAAGTATAAACAGAGGAAGATGATGTACTGAAAGAGAATAAGGCAGGCAGCCCTTAGAGACAGAGAAAGTAGCCTCTCTATCTTAGTACTATCATATCCAAAACCTACCTCTACTTTGATTTTATGAGATTTGAACGAGCTTAGCTGGTTTTCTGTTAGTTGCACCAAAAGGACCAGAATAACCTTAAATGGTAATAAATAGAACCATCATAAATCAGTGGCCTGAGAAGACAAATAAAATTAGTAAGTTTTCCCTCACCTGTTCCAAAAGTGTTTAGAATTTAGGGATTCTGAAGCATGCTGGTCATTTTCAGAAATACAAGTAATAGAGGATTGTTTTATACAGGCTCTGCTCTGACCCACCACTAAATCACACAGACCCATTTCACCTGCCTCTAGCAAAATAGATAGACTCTTTTCTTTCACAACCAGGTATGGAATTCTTTCTGTTTTATTACATCATTGCAAGCAATGCTGCCTGCCAAACCACATGCCCTTAAACTGAAATGGCTTCTGGCCAAGGCCTGGATTATCAGTGACAGTAAATCAGCCAATATGCATGGCCTACAGACCACAGCACTTCAATAGATGTCTTTAGCTTTAGGTGGGGAAACCCTCCCTCAGATACCTACCCCAGTTCCTAAAAAGGCCTTCTGAAAAAAATCTTTTATTTAAATAGTATTTTAAATCACCCATGAGTTTATTGTTAGGTTTTACATGGGATATAAAGGCATGAAAAGAGACTAGGCAACAATTCTGTATTTAACTCTGAATGCAGTAGCTGGTAAAAGAATATTAGTGTCTTTTAGCATTAGGAATATTTAACCAACAAGGAAACAAAAAAACTTTAAAAGTATTGAAGCGCCTGGCTTCTGCCTCTGACTTGAATGCTCTGTGTTTACTGCACACAAGAAATAATGACTACAATGAGTGTAGTCAGTATTTTCAGTGTGCCCTGGTGGACGGATTTCTTTACTCCACTGGGAGGGATATGATCCAAAAGTTAGAACAGGCTTCAGTTCAATTTGTGTGGTCTCTTCTGAATTATTCCAAAGTCTTCTGCTAGTTTCAATTTCATTCCTTATTTCATGTTATTTCCATTGTATATATGAAAAATTGGAGGAAAATATATTTATTCATTTGTAAAGGCATTAGAGCGTCTTTACAAGAAGTCACCTGGAGTACAAAAGTACAGAATAGTATAATTGTAAGAATTCATATAGATCTTCTATCATTGTTCTTGTCTTGTGACACATAGTTTTCTTTATTTATGTGGGCACCATACATTTTAATGAAATAAAGAAGAGAAATACTGTAATACTTTGAGTGTATATATTTATAGTTTTCCAAATATTTTAAAAATAACTTGCCATCTTACATTTATTTTACCTTTAAAACTAAAAATAGGACAGTTCTCCTGGGATGATCTCACATGTTTCTAGGATGCAGAAATGAAGTCAAGGAAACTGAGACAAATAGTAATCAAGTAAATAATGGAAGATTATTTCACAACAGTACTTTCACCCAGTAAAAATGTGAGGTATATTTATGTATTTGATTTGCTTAAAAGAGTGGCCTACAAGGTCCTGCATATCTGGCTTCACTTCCCTTCTTCTTCCTCATTTCCCACAACTGCCAATATGTCCTATGCCCCAGCCACCCTGAACTTTTCCATCTCTACAACACATCATGACTTTCTACCCTACTCCCTGTCTAGCAGGGCTCTGGTCCCTTTTATCCCTTCTTTACCTGGAAAACTCCCATTCATTCCAGCAACAGTTAGTTGCTTTGCTCCCTTAGATTCCACCAGCACCTCACCCATATTGTTGTTTTAACTTTTGTCACATCTGTTTACATGTGTCTCCCCAACTAGAATTTGAGCCCCTTGAAGACTAAACCCAACACCCGGTATAGTATTCCATACAAAGTAAACAATCCATGAAATATTGGTGAATGAAGGCACAAATGCCTTATTTTCAGCAGTGGTAGATAGAGACATCAGCAAAAAGACATCATTCTCTGAATGGAATTCAGGACCAATCTCATTTCTTTGGTGGCAGTGGAAGTCTCGAGTATTTCAGGTATAATAAAAGATGGCCTGGGTTTCATAGCTTCAATTTTTTCAATGAACTTTATTAAGAAATAATGTATATACAATTAAATATACCGATTTTAAGTGTACAATTCAATGAGCTTTGATAAATGTATACCTTCCACAACTCATATAACTCATATTCTTATCATAGTATAGAAAATTTCTGTCAACCCAGAAAGTTTCATACCTCTTTGTAGTCAATGCACCCCACTCAACTACCCCAGGTGACCATTAGCCTGATTTCTGCAATTATAGGTTACTTTTGCCTGTTCTAGAACATGATATAAATGAAATCATAAGTATACATTTTTGTATGTCTGGATTTTTTTGCTCAGATGTTTGTGAGATCCAGCCATGTGTCATTAAGCTTATCAGTATGTCGTTTACTTTTATTAGTGACTAATATTCCATTGTATGAATATACAATAGTATGTTTATCTATTCACAGTTGGAGATTTGTTTTTTTTCCCCCAGGCTTTGGCTATTATGAATAAAACTTATCTTGACTCAGTAATACAGTTAAAACAAAAGTTTCATGCAGAAAGTGGATATTTTTGTACAAGTCTTTGCACATACATATTTTCATTTCTTTTGGGTTAATATCTAGGAGTTGAATTGTTAGGTCAGGTAGTAAGAGTATGCTTAAGTTTATAAGAAACTGTCAAAGTGTTTTTCAAAAGTGTTGGTACCATTTTATACTCCCACCAGTGGTGTTTGAGAGATCCAGTTGCTCCTTAGCCTGGCCAACAGTAGCTATTGTCATACTTTTCAATTTAAGGCATTCTATTAAGTATGGAATGAGATCTCGTGGTTTTAATCTGAATTTCCCAGACAACTAATAATGTTAAGCATTGTTTCATTTTGCTTATTGGCCTTTTGAGTATCTTCTTTAATGAAATGTCCATTCAAATCCTTTGTCCATTGTAGTAAAGGGGAAGAGATAGTATATCTTGTGTTATAAAGTTTATAAGTTCTTTTCTATTTTGTGGATATAAAAGTATTGTCAGATATATGTATTGCAAAATTTTCTTCCAGTCTAAGACTTTCCTTTTCGTCTTCTTGATGGTGTCTTTTGAAGATTTCCTTTTCATCTTCTTGATGGTGTCTTTTGAAGATCAAAGGGTTTTAACTCTAATGAAGTCTAATTTATCAATAGATTTTTTTTTATGGCTTGAGATTTTTGTACACTGTCGAAGAAATCGTTGCCTACATAAAGATCATGATGAATGTGTTCTATGTTTTCTTCTAGAAGCATCATAGTTTTAGATTTTAGGTTTAGATCTATGATTCGTTGGGAGCTAATATTTGTGCATGATCTGAGGAAGAAGTCAAGCTTCATACTTTCCCATAAAATTGTTTCCACATCATTTGTTGTAAACACTATAATTGAGTTCCATTGGCTTTTTGGTTGTAAATGAATTGACCATATATATAAAGATGAATTTTTGGACTCTCTATTGTTTTCTATCTATCTTTCTATCTATCTTTATATCAACAACACACTGGCATGATTGCCATTGCATTGTTGAATTTCTCTTTTGTTTTTCTGATTTTTTATTTCATCGATTTTGGACGTTAAGTCTTGCAATTAGGTAGTATAAGTCCTCAAACTTTTTTTCAATATTATTCTAGTTATTCTATACTCTCCATTTCCAAATAAAATTTACAATAAGCTTCTTAAAAAATACAAAAAATCTTGCTGAAATTATGATTGAGATTTTGTTGAATCTATAGACCATTAAAGGAAATATGGACATCTTAACAACATCGAGTCATTCTATCAATAAACCTAAAATGTATCTTTATTATTTAATTCTTCCGTTTTTTTCAGCATGGTTTCTAGTTTATAATGTAGAAATTCTGCACATTTTTAGTTAAATTTATGCCTGAGCATTTTATGTTTTTTACACTATTTCAGATAACTTTTGTTTTTAAATTCATTTTCCAAATGTTTGTTGTAAGTACATAGAGATATAATTGATTTTTTGTATGTTGACCATATACCCTGTGATCTTGATAAACTCATTGATTAATTCATGTAATTTTTGTAGATTATTTAGGATTTCTGTTTTAGAAAATCATGTGATATGCAAATAGAGACTACAATTTCTTCCTTTCCAAGTTTTATGCCTTCATTTTCTTTTCTTTCCTGTCTTTTTTTCTTTTCTTTTTTTTTTTTTTTTTGATCTTGTTGCACTGGACCTCAAGAACATATTGAATAGTATGGTAAAATCTGATATCCTTATTCCTGATCTTAAAGGTAAAGTATTCAGTCTTTCAACATTAATTCTAATGATAGTTGTAGTTTTTTCCATAGATGCTTTTTACTGGGTTGAGAAAGTTGCTTTTTATTTCTAGTTTCCTAAGAGATTTTTTTAGTCATGAGATTCTCAATTGCTTTCTCTGTATCTAATGAGATGATTATATTGTTTTTATCCTTTGATTATGAAATATTAATCCAATTCTGAATTTCTAGGATAAGCCTAACTTGCTAATGGTATATTTTTTCCTTTGATATATTGGTCTACTGGATTTACTGAATTGGTAGACTTGATTTATTTTGTTGATTATTGTGTCTATGTCAATGAGGGATATTCATCACTAATTATCTTTTCTTGTATTGTCTTGTCAGGTTTTAGTAACATGATAATGCAGTCTTCATAAAATGAGTTAGAAAGGATTCACTTTTTCACAATTTCCTAAAGAATTTGAGAAAAATCCTCCTTAAACATTTGATAGCATTTACCTGTGAAGCCATATGAGTATGGATTTTCTTCATGGGAAACTTTTAAATTCAAATTCTTCAATATGTATCAGCCTATTCTGATTTTCTATTTTTCTGTGTCAATTTTGGAAATTAGTGTTTATTAGGAAATTTCCTATTTTATCTTATTCAATTTATTGACATGCCATTTGAAATATTACCTTTGTCATTTTAATGTCTTTAGGATTTGTAATGAATATTGCCTTTTTTCATTCCAGATGTTGGTGATTATCTCTTGATTATTCTTTGCTGAATGAAATAAATCTTACTAATTTCTTCAGAGAAACAACTTTGGGCTTTGCCAATTTTCTCTACTGTTTTTCTGTATTCTGTTTCCTTTATTTGGGCTATTATTTTTAGTATGTCTTTTACACGATTTGGGATAAATTTGATCTTTATTCTAGCTTCTTTTTCACATTTTTTATTTTAAGGTATGAATGGTAAAATCTGCAGAGCTTAAATGTATGGCTCAATGATGTTAGATATTTTTATATATATACACACACACACACACACATATATATATATCCATGTAACTACCACTCAAATTAAGTTATTAAACATTACCATCATCCCAGAAGGATCCCTCTTGTCCCTTTCCAATTAATAGTTACTCAGGGGAAATTACTTTCTGATTTCTATCACTGAAGAGTCATTTGTCTTGTTTTTGAACTTCACCTTAATATAATCATAAAACATGAGTTTTTGTCTGGCTTCATTCTCTCAGTAAAATGCTTTGAGATTCATGTGTTGCAACTATCAGAAGTTGATTCTTTTTCATTGCTGCATAGCATTTCATTGAATGGAACACTATTTGCTTATCTATTTCCCTATTGATGGACATTTGGGTTGACTCCAGTTTTCAGCTGCTTTGGTTATATTCATTTTGTAACCATGAAATCTAGGCAAGAATGAGATTAATGAATTAATATAGCTGGGGCAGAATAAAGGGTTAACTAAACTGATGAGATAAATTTTATTTTAATATTCTTATTTTTTCAGTCTCTTCAAATGTGCAGAGATAATACTGAAATATTCCTTGATCGGGCTATTTTAAATACTCTTTTTTATTGAGAAATAATTAACAACCTATAAAATTCACATGTTATAGTGTACAATTCAATGTTTTTTGGTATATTTAAAAGGGTGAGCCTGCCCCCTGGCAATGAGGGATTGACAATGCCTTCTTGACCAAAAGGGGGAGAAGAAAGGTAACAAAATAAGGCTTCAGAGGCTAAAAGATTTCAAATAGAGTTGTGAGGCTATCCTGGAGGTTACTTTAATGCAAGCTCCAGCTAGATATTCCAAATGCCCACAGTATGATAAGCCCTAACCAACAGTAGTCCCAAAAATATTAAAAATATCTTGGCCCCTATCTGAGACTCTATAAAAGTTTCACTCATTAAGTTTACTATCGGAAAGTTAAATCCCCCATAGTGTTCTCATGCCAGATAAGTCCCAAACCCCTGAGGCAACAGCCTCTCGAAGAACATCAACCAGATGCAGCCCCCTTCCCCATAATGTCAACACTCCTTTTCAATATGAACAACTTAGGTTGGTCACTGCCCAGATATCCCTGAAGATTGAGACTTTTCAGACAAGAGAGAAGGGTAGCAACTGACAAGATAGGATTTAACAAAGAATTACCAATACTGAATCTTTATATAAATAATTTTTTTTTAGTCTCTAAGGTACTAGTATAGCTAGAAGGAAATAGCTGACATGGTGGAACCATAACATATATAGCTACTTGTTAAATTTTTCTTTGAAAGTTATTACATTTCTGTATATATGTTATATTTCACAATAAGGAAATAACTGAAATGGTGGAACTGTAACCCATAACATTCTTTTTTTTTTAAATTCATTTTATTGAGATATATTCACATACCATGCAGTTATACAAAACAAAGCATACATTCAATTGTTTACAATACCATTATATAGTTGTGCGTTCATCACCAAAATTAATTTTTGACATTTTCATTACCACATACACAAAAACAATAAGAATAGAAATTAAAGTGAAAAAGAGCAATTAAAGCAAAAAAGAACACTGGGTGCCTTTTTTGTTTGTTTGTTTATTTGTTTTTTCCTTCCCCCATTTTTCTACTCATCCGACCATAAAATAGACAAAGGGGAGTCTGGTCCACATGGCTTTCCCAATCACACTGTCACCCCTCATAAGCTACATTTTTATACAATCATCTTCAAGATTCATGGGTTCTGGGTTGTAGTCTGATAGTCTCAGGTATTTACTGCTAGCTATTCCAATTCATTAGAACCTAAAAAGGATTGTCTATATTGTGCATAAGAGTGCCCACCAGAGTGACCTCTCGGCTCCTTTTGGATTCTCTCTGCCACTGAAGCTTATTTCATTTCCTTTCACATCCCCCTTTTAGTCAAGAAGATGTTCTCCATCCCACAATGCCAGGTCTAGAATCCTCCCCGGGAATCATATTCCATGTTGCCAGGGAGATTCACTCCTCTGGGTGTCAGATCCTGTGTAGGGGGGAAGGCAGTGATTTCACCTGCCAAGTTGGCTTAGCAAGAGAGAGAGGGCCACATCTGAGCAACAAAGAGGCATTCAGGAGGAGGCTCTTAGGCACAATTATAGGGAGGCCTAGCCTCTCCTTTGCAGCAACAGTCTTCCCAAGGGCAAGTCCTGTGGTAGAGGGCTCAGCCCATCAAACCACCAGTCCCCTATGTCTGTGAGCACATTAGCAACCATGGAGGTGGGGAAGCCCAATACACCTGCATTCTCCACCAGCTCCTCAAAAGGGCTCTGCATATTTTTTTCATTTTTTTTTAATTAACTCTTTTTTTTAAATCTATATAAAAAAATTTTTAAAAAACATACAATAAAAAGACATTTCAAACAAACCATACCAAGGGAGTAAGAAAACGACAACTAACCTAAGATAACTACTTTACTTACAACATGTTCCTACTCTACCCCAAGAAAATAACCTGATATAGCAACATTTCCGTGAACTTGTTCCTACTATACCCATCAGAAATTAACAGACAATAGTCATTCCTGGGCATTCCCAAAGCATTAAATTTACCCATGATAGCTTATCTGTTCTTATTGGGTTATCATTCCCCCTTCCTTAATTGCTCTCTATCACTAGTTCCCCTACATCCTACATTATAAACCATTTGTTCTACATTTTTCAATGTTCACATTAGTGGTAGCATATAATATTTCTCTTTTTGTGCCTGGCTTATTTCACTCAGCATTATGTCTTCAAGGTTCATCCATGTTGTCATATGTTTCACGAGGTCGTTCCTTCTTACTGCCGCGTAGTATTCCATCGTGTGTATATACCACATTTTATTTATCCACTCATCTGTTGAAGGACATTTGGGTTGTTTCCATCTTTTGGCAATTGTGAATAATGCTGCTATGAACATTGGCGTGCAGATATCTGTTCGTGTCACTGCTTTCCGATCTTCCGGGTATATCCCGAGAAGTGCAATCGCTGGATCGAATGGTAACTCTATATCTAGTTTTCTAAGGAACTGCCAGACTGACTTCCAGAGTGGCTGAACCATTATACAGTCCCACCAACAATGAATAAGAGTTCCAATTTCTCCACATCCTCTCCAGCATTTGTAGTTTTCTGTTTGTTTAATGGCAATTCTAATTGGTGTGAGATGGTATCTCGTTGTGATCTTAATTTGCATCTCTTTAAAGCTAGTGAAGCTGAACATTTTTTCATGTGTTTCTTGGCCATTTATATTTCCTCTTCAGAGAACTGTCTTTTCATATCTTTTGTTCATTTTATAATTGGGCTGTCTGTACTATTGTCATTGAGTTGTAGGATTTCTTTATATATGCAAGATATCAGTCTTTTGTCAGATACATGGTTTCCAAAAATTTTTTCCCATTGAGCTGGCTGCCTCTTCACCTTTTTGACAAATTCCTTTGAGTTACAGAAACTTCTAAGCTTGAGGAGTTCCCATTTATCTATTTTTGTCTTTCGTTGCTTGTGCTTTGGGTGTAAAGTCTAGGAAGTAGACGCCTAATACAAGGTCTTGAAGATGTTTCCCTACATTATCTTCTAGGAGTTTTATGGTACTGTCTTTTACACTGAGACCTTTGATCCACTTTGAGTTAATTTTTGTATATGGTATGAGGTAGGGGTCCTCTTTCATTCTTTTGGATATGGATATCCAACTCTCCCAGCCCCATTTGTTGAAAAGACTATTATGACCCAGTAGTGACTTTGGGGGACTTATCAGTCAGCCGTAGATCTGGAGGTCTGTCTTCAATTCTCAATTCGATTCCATTGATCAATATGTCTATCTTTGTGCCAGTACCATGCTGTTTTGACAACTGTGGCTTTATAATAAGCTTTCAACTCAGGGAGTATAAGTCTTTCCATTTCGTTTTTCTTTTTTAGAATGTCGTTAGCAATTTGAGGCATCTTCCCTTTCCAAATAAATTTGATTACTACCTTTTCCAAGTCTGAAAAGTAGGTTGTTGGAATTTTGATTGGGATTGCATTGAATCTGTAGATGAGTTTGGGTAGAATTGACCTCTTAATGACATTTAGTCTTCCTATCCATGAACATGGAATATTTTTCCATCTTTTAAGGTCCCCTTCTATTTCTTTTAGTAGAATTTTGTAGTTTTCTTTATATAGGTCTTTTACATCTTTGGTTAAGCATATTCCTAGGTACTTGATTTTTTTAGTTGCTATTGAAAATGGTATCTTTTTCTTGAGTGTCTCTTCAGTTTGTTCATTTCTAGCATATAGAAACATTACTGACTTATGTGCATTGATCTTGTATCCCACTACTTTGCTAAATTTGTTTATTAGCTCTAGTAGCTGTAGTGTTGATTTCTCAGGATTTTCCAGATATAAGATCATATTATCTGCAAACAATGACAGTTTTACTTCTTCCTTTCCAATTTGGATGCCTTTTTTTTTTTGTCTTGCCGGATTGCCCTGGCTAGCACTTCCAGCACAATGTTGAATAACAGTGGTGACAGCCGGCATCCCTGTCTTGTTCCTGATCTTAGAGGGAAGGCTTTCAGTCTCTCACCATTGAGTACTATGCTGGCTGTGGGTTTTTCCTATATGCTCTTTATCATGTTGAGGAAGTTTCCTTCAATTCCTACCTTTGAAGTGTTTTTATCAAAAAGGGATGTTGGATCTTGTTGAATTCAGCATCTATTGAGACGAACATTTGATTTTTCTCTTTTGATTTGTTAATGTGTTGTAATACATTGATTGATTTTCTTATGTTGAACCATCCTTGCATGCCTGGAATGAACCCCACTTGGTCATGATGTATGATTTTTTTAATGTGTCCTTGGATTTGATTTGCAAGTATTTTGTTGAGAATTTTTGCATCTATATTCATTAGGGAGATAGGCCTGTAGTTTAACTTTTTTGTAGCATCTTTGCCTGGTTTTGGTATTAGATTGATGTTAGCTTCATAACATGTATTAGGTAGTGTTCTGTTTTCTTTGATGTTTTGAAAGAGTTTAAGTAAGATTGGTGTCAGTTCTTTTTGGAAAGTTTGGTAGAATTCCCCTGTGAAGCCATCTGGCCCTGGGCATTTATTTGTGGGAAGCTTTTTGATGACTGATTAGATATCTTTGCTTGTGATTGGTTGGATGAGGTTTTCTGTTTCTTCTCTGGTCAGTCTGGGTTATTCACATGTTTCCAGGAAATTGTCCATTTCTTCTACATTATCCAGTTTGTTGCCATACAGTTGTTCATAGTATCCTCTTATAATTTTTTAAATTTCTTCAGGAACCACAGTAATGTCAACTTTCTCATTCATTATTTTGTTTATATGGGTCTTCTCTCTTTTTGATTTTGTCAGTCTAGCTAGAGGCTTGTCAATCTTGTTGATCTTCTCAAAGCACCAACTTTTGGTGATATTTATCCTCTCTATTGTTTTTTTGTTCTCTATGTCATTTATTTCTGCTTTAATCCTTGTTATTTCTTTTCTTCTACTTGGTTTAGGATTGGTTTGCTGTTCATTTTCTAGCTTCTTCAGTTAATCCATTAGTTCTTTGATTTTGGCTCTTTCTTCCTTTTTAATATATGCGTTTAGTGCTATAAATTTCCCCCTCAGCACTGCTTTTGCTGCATCCGATAGGTTTTGGTATGTTGTGTTCTCATTTTCATTCGTCTCTATATATTTAGCAATTTCTCTTGCTGTTTCTTCTTTAACCCACTGATTGTTTAGGAGTGTGTTGTTTAACCTCCAGGTATTTGTGAATTTTCTAAGTCTCTGATGGTTATTGACTTCTAATTGTATTCCATTGTGGTCAGAGAATGTGCTTTGAATAATTTCAATTTTTTTAAATTTATTGAGGCTTGTTTTATGTCCAAGCTTATGATCTATTCTGGAGAAAGTTCCTTGAGCACTAGAGAAGAATGTGTATCCTGGTGATTTGAGATGTAATGTTCTATATATGTCTGTTAAATCCAATTCATTTATCAGATTTTTTAGGTTCTCAATTTCCTTATTGGTCTTCTGTCTGGTTGATCTATCTATAGGAGAGAGTGATGTGTTGAAGTCTCCTACAGTTATTGTGGAAACATCCATTGCTTCCTTTAGTTTTGCCAGTGTTTGTTTCATGTATTTTGTGGCACCATGATTGGGTGCATAAACATTTATGATTATTATTTGTTCTTGTTGAATTGCCCCTTTTATTAGTATGTAGTGGCCTTCTTTGTCTCTCATAACATCCTTGCATTTGAAGTCTATTTTATCTGAGATTAATATTGCTACTCCTGCTTTCTTTTGGCTGTAGCTTGCATGAAATATTTTTTTCCATCCTTTTACTTTCTGTTTCTTTGTGTCCCTGTGTCTAAGATGAGTCTCTTATATGCAACATATTGATGTTTCATTTTTTTTTTTTTGACCCATTCTGCTAATCTATATCTTTTGATTAGGGAGTTTAATCCATTTACATTCAACGTTATTACTGTGAAGGTATTTCTTGAATCAGCCATCTTATCCTTCGGTTTATGTTTGTCAGATATATTTTTTCCCTCTCTCTCTTAATGTCCTTTAATGTACCCATACTGAATCTCTTAGTACTGAACCTTTCTCCATGTCTCTCTCTCCTTTCTCTGTTTCTCTGTCAGTAGGGCTCCCTTTTGTGTCTCAAGTAGGGCAGGTCTCTTGTTAGCAAATTCTCTCAGCATTTGTTTGTCTGTGAAAAATTTAAGCTCTCCCTCAAATTTGAAGGAGAGCTTTGCTGGATAAATAATTCTTGGTTGGAAATTTTTCTCTCTTAGAATTTTAAATATGTCATGCCACTGCCTTCTTGCCTCCATGGTGGCTGCTGAGTAGTCACTACTTAGTCTTCTGCTGTTTCTTTTGTATGTGGTGAATTGCTTTTCTTTTGCTGCTTTCAGAACTTGCTCCTTGTCCTCCATGTTTGACAGTGTGATCAGAATATGTCTCAGAGTGGGTTTATTTGGATTTATTCTATTTGGAGTTTGCTGGGCATTTATGATTTGTGTATTTATGGTGTTTAGAAGATTTGGGAAGTTTTCCCCAGCAGTTTCTTTGAATACTCTTACTAGACCTTTACCCTTCTCTTCCTCTTCTGAAACATCAGTGGGTCTTAAATTTGGATGTTTTATTTTATCTAACATATCCCTGAGGCCCATTTTGATATTTTCAATTTTTTTCCCCATTCTTTCTTTTGTTCTTTCATTTTCTGTTCTGTCGTCCTCCAGGTCACTGATTCACTGTTCAGCTTCCTCTAGTCTTGTACTATGAGTATCCAAAATCTTCTTAATTTGGTCAACAGTTTCTTTTATTTCCATAAGATCATTTATTTTTTTTATTTACTGTTGCAATTTCTTCTTTATGCTCTTCTAGGGTCTTCTTTATGTCCTTTATATCCTGTGCCATGCTCTCATTGTTCATCTTTAGTTCTTTGATTAACTGCTCCGAGTACTGTGTCTCCTCCGATCTTTTGATTTGGGTGTTTGAGCTTGGGTTATCCATATTGTCTGTTTTTTTCATATGCTGTAAAATTTTTTGTTGTTTTTGGCCTCTTGACATTTGCTTAACTTGATAGGGTTCTTTTAGGATATGTACATTGATTCAAACCCTTATCTCTAATTTGTCAGATCCACAGCTTTGTGGAGAACACTTTCTCTAACTAACCAGCAGGTGGTGTCCGTGAGCCACCTATTCCCCTTAAGCCAGTTCTCCCCCACTTTGTCTTTCTGGTGAGTGGGGGTGTTGAGTCTTGTGGGGTCCAATTGGTGCACGAAGCTTGCATGTATAGTTCATGTTGCCCACCCTGCATATGGGGCATGTGTCTGAGCAGTTAGGGAGGAGAAGTGGCTTTAATAATGAAATCTCCCAGGTTTTCCTGGAGATTTAAAGCTGTTGCAATAGTCTAAACCTTCAGTTCACTCTTGTGACAGTTTGTCTCTGCTGCTGACCCACAAGTCCTTGGTATTGGCATTTAGTCCCTGGGACTTGTGAGTGGGTTGCTCTTCCAAGCCGTGCACTCCTAGGTCCTCTGCTGAGGGATGACTGTGCTACGTCACAGGTGAGTACCATCCCTCAAGGGAGGTTCTGGGCTGCAGGGCTGTGTAGGGGCATTCCAGTCTGCTGAAAGGATGGCTGAATGGGGCATGTTAATTTAATTTACCCCTTTTCACACAGCTCCACCTTCCCAGCTCCAGGACAATTAGCTGAGGGTGCAGGAAAGGCTATTGTCCACACCTGATATTGTGGTGTGTGCCTGTGTTGTTGGAAGCACTTCCCGTCACACTGGGTTGTTTGAGGCAGCTCTGGGCTGTGGTGCTGATGCTGGGCAGGAACATTCCCTGCCTACTGGGAAGATGGCTGTAAGGGGACGCCCTCATTTTCTTGGGAAGTTGTGGTGTTTAGTGAATTTTCTCAGCCACTGGACTTATTGCCTTGTGTCTCAGAGCTCTCTTGGCTCTGCTCTTGTCTGGGCCCTAATTGCAAGTCTTGAGGCTTTCTGTAATGGGATTCTGAGAGTAATTGTTTTAGAAAAATAGAAAAAGATTAAAAAAAAAAAAAAGAAGGGCCCTCCTTGCAGATCTAATGGGCTACTGAAATGCTAAGAGACAAGGAGATTAGGGCCATTAAGGAACAATCAGGAAAGCAGAAAAACCAGCTCTTCAGACAAGGAAACTCACCTTCTGGATTTGGATATGAGTCTGACTCTGCCTGAGCCCTGTCCTTCCCTCTTCTGTGTTCACCAGAACTCCAAAAAGTCTCTGCTTTTATTTTGGGGTTTTCCTTGCTGTTTTCGCTAGCCCTATCTCCTCTCTGCCGGGCTGACTGCTCCCAAATTCTCTGGTGTCTGGTCTCAGTCTATGTTTGGATCAGCCATCTGAGGTTTAAATAAGAGCTGCAACTGCAGTTCTCCCTCCTCATTCCCAGCACCAATGGCCCCTCCTCCCACAGGACTGAGCCTGGCAGGGAGGGGCATGGGTTCCCTGGCCACGAGAACTTACAGGTTTTGCTGATCTCAGCTTTTCCACGTGTTCGTGAATGTTGTATGAAGTATGCCCAAAGTCAAATTGCTCTCTGGTGTCCAGTCCATGTAGTTCCTGTCTTTCTACCTACTGCCCTGGAGGCATAACTAAAATCTACACCTCACCACTCTGCCATCTTGCCCTGCCCCCCCATAACATTCTTTATAATTTGCTCTCTGATTACTTTTAAATTGTACTTTGAATGTAATCACCTTTCTGTATATATGTTATATTTCACAATAAAAAAAGTAAAAAAAAAAAAAAAAGGTTATGCAACCACCACTGCTATCTAATTCCAGAACATTTTCTTCAATCCAAGAAGAAACCTTATATTCATTAACAGTTGATCACCATTCCCTCCTCCCCTCAGCCCACAATGACCATGAATCTATTACCTGACAATCTCTATGATTTGCCGAATCTGGAAATTTCATATAAATGCAATCATACAACATGTGGCCTTTTGTGTCTATGTTATTTCACTTAGTATAATACTTTCAAGATTCATCCATGTTGCAGAATGTATCAGTACATCATTATATTTTATGGTTGAATAATATTTCATTGTATGGTTAAAAACACACACATACACATCTTGTTTTTCCCTCATCAATTGATGGCTATTTGGGCTGTTTCAACTTTTTGCTTATTATAAATAATTCTGCTCTGGACATTCATGTACAGGTGTTTGGATGGATATACGTTTACAATTCCCTTGGATACAGGCCTGTGAATGAAATTGCTGGGTCATATAGTAACTCTGTGTTTAATCTTTTGAGGAAATGCTGAACTGTTTTCCAAAGTGATTGCAAGATTTTATATCCCACTAGCAATGTGTAAGGGTTCCAATTTATCTAAATCTTCTCCAACACTTATTTTTGCCCATCTTTTTCATTACAGCTATTCTAGTGCATATGAAGTGGTATTTCCTTGCGGTTTTGATTTGCATTTCCCTAATGACTAATGACATTGAATATCTTTTCATGTGCTTATTGGCCATTTATATATCTTCTTTGGAGAATTGTCTAAGTTCATTGCCCATTTTTAATTGGTTATTTGTCTTTTTATTGTTGAGTTGTAATAGTTCTTTATATATTTTTATTAACAAGTATTTCCTCCAATTATGTGTGTTGTCTTTTCATTTTCTTGATAGTGTCCATTGAAGGACAAAGTTTTAATTTCAGTGAAGTCTAATTTAGCTATTTTTTTCTTTGGTGGCTTGTGCTTTTCGTATCACATTTAAGAAAGTATTGTCTAATCCAAGATTATAAAGATTTACATTTATTGTTTCTTCTAGTAGTTTTATAGTTTCCACTCTTACCTTTAAATCTTTGATGCATTTTCAGTTAAATTTTGAATATAGTGTGAAACTTCATTCTTTTACATGTGAGTATCCAGTTGTCACAGCACCATTAGCTGAAGAGACTATTCTTCCCCTATTAAATTGTCTTAGAACTTTTATATAAAATAAATTGAGCACAAATATGGGGGTTTATTTCCAGACTCTCAAATCAATTCTACTGATCTACATATTTATCCTTATGCCAGTACCACATGCTCTTGCTTACTGTAGCTTCATAGCAAATTTTGAAGTTGTGAAGTGTGAGTCCTCCAACTGTGTTTTTCTTTATCAAAATTGTTTAGTCTAATCTGGGTCACTTATATTTCCATATGAATTTTAGGATTCCCTTGTCAATTTCTACAAAGATACCAGCTGGGATTAAAGTATGGGTTGCATTGATTTTGGAGATAAATTTGGGGAAAACTGCTATCTAAAATAATATTAAGTTTTCAATCCATGAACACAGGATGGCTTGGTATTTATTTAGGTTTTTAATTTCTTTCAATGATGTTTTATAGTTTTCAGTGTACAAATATTAAAATTTTGATAGATTTATTTCTAAGTGTTTTTATACCATTATTAATTGAATTTTTTCCTGATTTCATTTTCAGATTATTCATTACCAGTTTAAAGAAATGCACTTGATTTTGGCATAATGATCAAGTATCGTACAACTTTGCTAAACTCATTAATATTAGCTCTAATAAATTTTTTGTGAATTCCTTAGGATTGTCTATGTTCAAGATCATGTCATCTGCACATAGGGTAGTTTTACTTCTTCCTTTCCAATCTGGATGCATCCTATTTCTTTTTCTTGACTAATTGCCCTGGATAGAAACTCCAGTATAATGTTGAATAAGGTAGTAACAGTGAACATTCTCCTCTTGATCCTGATCTTAGAGGGAAAGCTTTCAATCTTTCATCTATAAATATAATATATAGATGCTTTCTATCCAGTTGAAGTAGTTTCCTTCTAGTCCTAGTTTTTTACTCTTTTATCAAGAAAGGGTGTTAGATTGTGCCAAATTCTTTTTCTGCATCCATTGAGAAGATAATGTGCTTTTTTGTCCTTTATTCTATTAATATGGTGCATTGCATTGATTGATTTTTGCATGTTCAGCTAACCTTGCATTCCTAGGATAAATCCCACTTGGTAACCTGTATAATCCTTCTTCTGTGTTGCTGGATTCAGTTTGCTTGTAAATTGTTGAGGATTTTGCATCTATAGTCACAAGAGATATTTGTTTGTAGTTTCCTTTACTTGTGATGTCATTGTCTGGTTTCAGTATCAGGTAGTACTTTGGCTTCAGAGAATGAGTTGGAAAGTGCCCCCTCCTCTTCTATTTTATTTATTTATTTATTTTTTTGGAAGAGTTTGAGAAGGAATGGTCTTAATTCTTCCTTACATTTTGATAGAATTCACCAGTGAAGCCATCTGGGCCTGGGCTCTTATTTATAGGAAATTTTTTATTACTAATTCAATCTCTTCTTTTAGGTTCATTTAGTTTTTTATTAGTTTTTTAAGGACAGTTTTGGTACTTTGTATCTTTCTAGGAGTTTGTCCAATTCATCTACAATATATTCTTTAATGGCATGCAACTGCTCATAGAAATTTTTATAATCCTTTTTATTTCTGAAAAGTTGTTGGTAATGCCCTCTCTTTCACTTCTGATTCTAGTAATTTGAATCTTCTCTCTTTTATTCTTGGCCAAGTAGATAAACCTTTGTCAGTTTTGTTGCTCTTTTCAAAGAACCAGCTTTTGGTTTCATTGATTTTTCTCTGTTGTTTCTCCATGCTCTATTTCATTACTTTTTATTCTAATCTTTATTATTTCCTTTTTCTGCTTGCTCTCTGTTTATTTTGCTCTTCTTTTTAAGGTGGAAGTTTTAGTTATTGATTTGAGATCTCTCTTTTTTTTAATGTAGACATTTACAGCTATAAATTTCCCTCTAAGAACTGCATTAGCTTATCTCTTAAGCTTGAGTATATAGTGTTTTCATTTTCTTCATCTCAAAGTATGTACTATTTTCTCTTTTTGTTTCTTTTTTGACTCATTCAATATTTAGGAGTGTGCTGTTTAATTTCCACGTATTTGTGAATTTCCCAAATTTCCTTTCGTTATTTAGTTCTAATTTTATACCATTGTGATTGGAGAACATACTTCGAATTATTGAAATCCTTTTAAATGTATTGCTTTATGGCTTATCATATGGTCTATCCTGGAGAATATTCCATGTGCACTTGAGAAGAATGTAAATTCTGCTATGTTGTGTGGAGTGTTCTATAGATATGATAGGTCTAGTTGCTTTATAGTGTTGCTTGAGTCTCTATGTCCTTGCTGATCTTCTGCCTAGTTGTTACATTCATTCCTGAAAGTGGGGAATTGAAGTCTCAAGCTGGTATTGTTGAATTATCTATTTCTCCCTTCAATTGTCAGTTTTTTATTTCATGAATTTTGGGGTTCTATTGGTAGGTGCATATATGTTTATTATTATATCTTCTTTATGGATTGATCCTTTACTGCTCCTCCTGTCTCTTGGTTACCATCTTTATGGCATGTTTTTTCCAACTCTTTACTTTTAACACAATATATCTCCTATACACAGCATATAATCAGAATATTTTTTCTATTAATCCATTCTACCAAGCTCTGATTTTGATTTGAGTGTTTCATCCATTTATATGTAATGCAATTGCTGAAAATTTAGGCTTTATGTCTGCCATTTTGCTATTTGTTCCTATATATCATATTTTTTTTCTGTTTCTCTATTCTTCCATTACTGTCTTATTTTATAGTAAATAGATATTTTCTGGTGTACCATTTTAATTCCCTTGTTGTTTCTCTACATATATAATTATTTTATTAATGGTTGCCCTACAGTTAGCATATTAATTTATAACAACCAAATTTGTATTAATACCAACTTAATTTTAATAGTATGCAAAATCTTTACTCATATATATAGCTCTATACCCTCTCTCCTTTGTGGTGTTATTGTCATACAAACTAAATCTTTATTATTTGTGTGTCCACAAGGCATATTTATTGTTTTATTCAATTGTTTTACAAAATATATAGGAGAAAAAGATTTGTAAACAAAAAATGCATTTATACTTTTATATTTGCCTACATAGTTAACTTACTGATATTTTTATTTCTCCGTGTTGATTAAACTTACTATTTAGTGTCCTTTTATTTCAGCCTGAAGGGTTCCCTTTATTATCTCTTATAAATCAGGTTTGCTGGTGACAAGTTCTCTCAGTTGTTTATTTATCTATATATGTCTTAATTTATCCCTCAATTTTGAAGGATAATTTTGCTGGATATAGAATTCTTGGTTGACAGTATTTTTCTTTCAGCACTTTGAATATGTCATCCCACTGACTTCTGGCCTCCATGGTTTCTGATGAGAAATCAGCCATTAACCATACCGAGTATCCCTTATATATGAGGGGGTCTCTTCTTTCCTCTTACGTTCAAGATTGTCTTTTCATCTTTGTTTTTCAACAGTTTGGTTAGGATATGTCTAAGTGTAGATCCCTTTGGGTTTATACTTCTTGGAGTTTATTGCACTTCTTGGGCATGTAGAATAACATTTTCATCAAGATTGGAAAAATTTGGCCATTATTTCTTCAAATATTCTTTCTGCCCCTCTCTCTTTCAGGGACCCACAGGTATCTGAGGCTTTCTTCACTTGTCTCCATTCTTTTTCTTTTGCTCAAAGTAGATAATCTCAACTAACCAAACTTAAATTTATTTTTTTCTTCTGCCTGTGTAAATCTACTGTTGGGACCCTCTAGAGAATTTTCATTTCAGTTACTGTACTTTTCAACTCCAGAATATCTATTTGGTACTTTTTAATATAGTTTCTACCTCTTTAAGGATATTCTGTATTTGTTGAGGCATCATTTTCATGCTTTCTTTAGTTCTTTATACATGATTCCTGTAGTTTCTGAAAATATTTAAAATAGCTGATTTAAAGTCTTTTTCCAATAAATACAATATCTGGACTTCTTTAGGGACAGTTTCAATTCATTGATTTTTTTTTTCCTAATTATGGTCCATTCTCTCTTGTTTCCTTGCATGTTTCATAATTTTCTTTTGAATATTAGACATGCTGAATAATATAATTTTTTAACCCTGGAAATCAGATTCTCCCATTCCCCAGTATTTGTTGCTGTTTTTTGTCATTTTTGTTCACTTGTGTGTTTATTGTTAGTGGCATTTCTAAACTAACTCTATGAAGTCTCTATTCTTTGTCATATGTGGCCACTAAGCCTGAGATCAATTAGCTTAGTGGTATCTAATGTGTGGGCAGAGATTTCATGAAGGCCTGGAACCCAGTCTCAAATACGTCTGCCAGTTTGCCAAAGGGCTCTTTGTACCTGCTGGGTACACCTTCAAAATTCATCTAGGCAGTTGATAATTCATTATCCTTTAATTCCTGGTTATGCAGAAACTCAACATCAACCCGAGTTCATAACTTAGGCATTTCTCAGGTCTTTCCTAAGCACACAGAGAATCCTGGCTATGAAACAGCCCTACGTATGACATAGCCGTACACTTGCACATAGCCTTATAGATTCCCAGGAATATGTCAGAGCTTATCAAAGTTTCTATGAATATGTCATTCCACAGCTTTTCATTTTAAACTTTTCATTTAGCCTATTGTTTTCCCCAGCTGCTTCAGACAGCCATAATACTAAATAATTGCTTTAACAAATAACTCTGGGGGAAGGGATTTTCACACTGGGTGAGCTCTGGGTCAAGACTAATTAAGACATCCTTGAGAATGGATTCTTCCTAGGAACCACCAGACAGATCAAATAATGACAGTTTGGTGGGAATGGGACTTTGAAAGAGCTGCAACCCTATTCTGGCCTTCTGGTGGCTTCTCAGCTACTGGTTTTCACCATCATAGTGTAATGTTGGATTTCAAGATTTTCAGGGAGAAGGAGATAAGACTAAGGCAGTTAAAAAGCCACAAAACTTACTGTTCTTAACATGATTTGGCTTTTTCTTGAATAAATGCTCCAATCATTGTAAGCCTTTGGTTAATTCCAGAATTGTCAAACCATTGATTCTGACAATTTTTGCCAATTTTTTCATGAGTTTTATGGAAGAAAAATTTTAGAGATCTTTACTCTGCTATTTCACTGGCATCACCTAGTCTATCTTCTTAAGAAACTTAAATCGATTACAGAACTTTATTCCATATCAATATAGGTATTTAAAGCAATAGATTTACCTCTAAGCACTGCTTTATCTATGTCCCATAAATTCTTATATGTTGGGTTCATTATGCTTTATTTGAAAATTTTTATTATTTCATGTTTGAGTTCTTTTTTTGTACATATATGATTTAGAAATGTAATACTTAATTTCCAAATACTTGGAAATTTTCTAGATATTTTTATGTTATTGACTTTAAATTCAACCTCTTTGTAACTTTAGTGAATACTCTGAAATCCTCAATCTTGTCAAATTTATTGAATATGACCTATTTTGTTGACCATTCCATGTGGAATGTGTATTCAGTGATTATTTTGCATCATGTTAGTGTTCTATGAGTGTCAGTTAACTAAAGTTTGTAGTTTAGATCTTTTATATACTTCCTGATTTTTTTGTCTACTTGTTCTATAAATGAAGAAGTGAGGGTTGTTAAAATCTACAACCATGGCTATGACTTTGGTTATTTCTCCTGTTAGTTTCATAAGTTTCTGCTTAATAGATATGAAAGGCTTGGGTTTTTTTGTTGTTGTTGCTGTTGTTTTGTTTTGTTTGCTTCTGTTTTTAGAGTAAGCAGGTAGAAAATTCATTGAGAACACATGTGAAAGGACATGTGGGCACTCTCACAAAGACAAAAGTGAGAAAGGCAAGAGGATGAAAGCTTTGTTTTTAAGTTTATACATAATTAGAATTGTATTATCTTCCTGATTAATTGCCCCTTTTGTCCTTTAAAAATATCTCTCCTCATCTCTTGTAATCTTCTTCCTCTTGAAGTCTACTTTTTCTGCTATCGTACAGTCATGCTAGCTTTCTTATGCTTAACTTTTACATTTCCGTTCTTTGACTTTCTACCTATTTACTTTTTATATTTATAGTGTACTTGTAGCTATATTATAATTGGGTCTTGCTTTTTTATGCATTCTGACAAATCTTAATTTGAGTGTTTGGTCCTTTCTCATTTAATCTATTTAATATTTTATTTGGATTTAAGTCTACTATTTGTTATTTGATTTTAACTTGTGTCTTGTTTTGTTTTGTTGTTGTTCCTTTTTTGTTTTTTTCCTTCCTTTGGGGGTTATTTGAAAATATTTTAGTATTCCATTTTATTTCCAATATTGACTTCTTAGATTTATCTCTTTTTATTACTTTTTGTGGCTGCTTCTAGATTAACAATATACATTCTGATAAAAATATATTTAGAATCAATAATAGACCATTCCTCACACTTGACCCTCCACTATTCTCACTCCCCACCAGATATTTCACATTCCATACTTCCTGTTTTACACTTCATACCACCTAACTCCCATTTCACAAAATGCATTAACTTTACAACAGAATAACATTTAGCTGTTACCCCAGTTTTCAGGTAACTTTTGTCTTTTTACTTCTACATTTATATAAATCCCACTTTAAGATGTTTTTTTCTGCTTTAAACAGTCAGTTGTCTTCTAATAATACAATGAAAAAGTATCATTTATATTTACCCACTTATTAAAAATTTCTAGTGATACTCTTTCTTGACTACAAATTTGAGTTTCCATCTATATGATTTCTCTTCAGCCTGAAGAATATCCTTTAGTATTTCTAACAGTAAAGACCCTGTGGTGAAAAATTGTCTAAAATATTTTTTATTTGAAAATGTTACTATTTTATCCTTATTTTTTATTTTTTCAAAATTTATTTATTGAAAATTTCAACCATAAATGTTGACAGAATTTTACAGTGAACACTCAGATGCCCATCAACTACATTCCACATTAACATTTTACCATACTTTCTATATCACATCTCTTCATCTATCAATAATTCTATGTATTCCACCTTATTTATTTATATATTTCAATGTAAGTTGCAAATTTCACCTTCATTTTTACCATATAATTTCACTGGATATAGAATTCTAAGTTGTTGTTTTTTTCTTTCAGCCCTTTAAAGATACCATTCCGTTGTCTGTTGGCCACCATTGTTTCTCGTGAGAAGCAACAATTATTATTCTTGTCCCCATATGTAATGTGTCATTTTCCTCTGGCTATGTTTAAGATTTTTTTCTTTAGAAGAAAGATGTTTGTTTTCTGATGTTTGACTATGGTGTGGCTTGCATTATTTTCTTGACAATTTTCCAGCTCAAATTTTGCTAAGCTTCTTGAATCTGTATTTTTGAGTTTGGTTGTTTCTTACCAGATTTGGGAAATTTTTCAGTCATTAATTCTTCAAATATTTTTTTTTTCCCTGCCAATCCTCACTCTGTCCTTTTCTTGGAGTCTTACTACATTTATGTTAGATAATTGTATATTGTCTCACAAGTCCCGGAGGCTCTGTCCATTTTTCTTCAATATTTTTTCTCTCTGTATTACAGATAGTATCATTTTTATTGATTGCCTTTTAAGTTCGCTGACTATTTCTTCATCCATCCCCACTCTGCTGTTAAACCCATCCCCAAATATTTTATCTCAGGTATTATACTTGTAAATTATAGAATTTTCTTTTTTTTTCCTTTTTCTTTCTTTTTTTTTTTTTTTTTTTTTTGCTATTTGAGATTCTTTCTTTGTATAATTATTAGTGTCAAAAGAACTTTTTAATTTTTCCTTTATGCTTTCCTTAATTCTTTGTCTGCTAATACATAATCTCAATATGTCAGGATTAAATTCTATTGTTTGCTATTGTTTTTCAGTTGTCACATGACATTCTCCCCTCTGTCTTTCTCAAATTTCCTCTTCTTATAAGGTATCAGTATATTGAATTAAGGGCCTACCCTTTTCCAGTTTAAGCTCATTTTAACTTTGTGTAATTCTATCTGTGTTGGCCCTAACTCCAAATAAGATCATATTCTGAGGTACTGGGGGTTAGGACTTTAACATCTCTTTTGAGAACACAGTTCAATCTGTGACATACCCTATAGTATGGCTGAGACTAATCCAATGGACTTTGGCAGTATTTTCTACAGATATGTTCATAGGTTTAGAAAATACATGGTATATAGCTATAATGATTTTTTTTTTAATTGTTACCTTGAAGGACATTTTAAGAAGATAAAAAAGTATCACTTAATTAAAATTTCCATAAATTTCCAGAACCTACCCTTTTACATTTCTCAGAATCCTCTTTTAATTAAAGTCATACTGCTTAGGTTCAAATCCCAGCTCTGCCACTTATAAACTGTAAGCTATTTAAACTATACAAACTTGATTAAACTACTTAATCCCACTGTTCCAATATCCTCCTCTGTAAAATTAACATGATAAGAGCACCTATTTTACAAGGACATTGTGTGACTTAAATGAGTTAATACCTACAACGTGTTTTGAGCACTGCCTAGGACTTAATACATGCTCAAGAAACATTATTTTTTGATAAATAGATAGTATTCATTACTATTCAAAATTATTTATTGAGTACCTACACATATAACCCTGATGTTAGCTGGAGTTATCTTCTCTCTTTAATATCTGGATAAGACTAATGGAATTCCCATTCCATGTCCTATGTAAATATAGTACATTCTTAGAGATTTATTTGAATTCTAGGTATCCTTAAATTCTCCTGACCATCCCTTATTCAAATGTTCAGATATGGCTGTTCTTTATTTATGCCCCACAATTACTGGAAAAAAAAAAGAAAAAGAACATAGCCCTTCTTAATTTCCGTACATAAAAACCTATCCATACAAGGCCTTTGTGAATGCAGCAGACTTTAAAAAATATATGGAAGGAATTTACAATATAGAACTGCAAACAACTAAAATTGAGAAGTAGAAATGCTGGGTTTTAAAAGTCTTTGGTTACTCTACTCTGTTACTCAGCCACTCACAACCCTTCTTTCTCTCCTCCTCTCTCAGAACCATCACCACCAACCACTACAGCAACAACAAAAAATTTTAAAAATATCCCCTCATTATCCAACTAAGAGGAATTCATTTCTCTCCAGTCCTGATACAAGGAGCCACAAACAAGATGAAACCTTGAAATGATTACTCGTACAGTCTAATGTAGTTTACCATGAGACATTCTACCTCCTCCCCAGAATTTGAGATGTCCTCTCTCATATTTATCAATACAGTCCCATGTTGAAATTTTATGTTTTTTAGCCACCACATCAATGTGTCTGGGGTAGAATTAGACAGCATCAAAGGATTCATCAACTGTTTCTTGGTGGCATTGACATTAGAAATCATGACCACATTGAACTAAGTTCAGATCCAGCTGTTTGACATTATAGTACAAGAACCACACTGGGAACAAGCAGACCTAGGATCTAGATTCAGATCTGTCACTATCTCAGGGATCTTATAAAGTAACAAGTTCTCTGGGGTCTGTGTAGCCTCATCTATATGATATCATTTTCTCATTTCCCATTCTCTGCCTGTATTCTCCAAAATAAAAACAGAAGCTTTGATCTATTAGAGGGAGGCAGTGTATATAGTAGAAAGAGCATGAACTTTTGAGTAAAAACTGGGTTACAGTCCAATGTCTATCTTTAAGCAAATAAAAAATATAAACAGTAATTATTCTCTAATGCCATTGTTGTGACAGTTAATAGAAATAACTTGCATGAAAATTTTGGCACATATTAGTTGATTAAAAAACATAAGTTTTGTAAGTTATAGAATTAGAAATGCTAAACTGCTTAAGCATTTGATTGCTGAGGTCGGGCCTTCCATCAAAGCAAGGAAATCTTAGTTTCCAAAATGAAACCATTTCCAAAGGAACGTCATCCATAAAAATTATAGGTTATGTGAAAATTATTATAATTTTAATCACACTGCTTGCAATGTCAATTAAAATTATATTCTTGTTTATGTTACTTCTTTATTATACAGCAAAGTACATCATTAGCAGTTCTGATAATGGCAATTAGTCTACTTTGCACTTTAAATTAATACATTCTTTCATTGGCGGGGCTCAGTTATGATTTGTCAAAAAGGTGCAATGATTATTCCCAGTCTGCAGCTGGGAATGTTGCCATACAGGGGTGAAGTGTTTTTCAATTCTGCCAAAGTTGCTTCACTGGATTACAGGAAGGTCTGAACTACTGACTTCAATGTTGAAATTCTAATTGGGTTTATTAATTAAAACCATATCCTCATTTTGTTCTCTTTCATATTTGGAGATGTATAGCATCAAATAGATATTCATTCTTCCGTGAAAGAATACTCAGCACTTATATGGGATGAGAATCTTGGTCCATTTTAAGGAATTCCCTACAAACTGCCATGCCACAAAACATAAATAAAATCTACAATGAACTTACAAAAAACATACTGAAAACTTTTGACCTAGTCCCAACCACCAGGCCCCCAGCGAGTGGACTGACCTTATGTGAATATTGCTTTTCTTACCGCCACGCTCTTCATTTTCACTGGCCATCTGATGTGCTCTGGACTATACACCAAACACAAATGACTAAGAATTTCTAAAGCTTAGCCTCCAATCTGAAGGCTCTACCTTCATTGTAATGCAAGTTATCAAAAATCCAGAGTTCCAGAAAATAATTTTATTCTTAATCCTCTTGAACTTCCTGCCGCATGGCTCCACTGATGGCTGCTAGTATCTCTCTCTCAGCTGCTGCTATAGTCACTCAGTTCTTCTTACCTCTCTGATTATCCTCACAGGCAAATCTTTCCTTGTCCCCTGGTACTTGGGTTCCTCACCCCATCTCTTCAATGCAGATAATTTGAGTGGCAGCATATAGTCCGTCATTTTCAACCACCACTGTGTAAGTCAGCATCCTTTGAAGACACAGAAACTACACCAATTGACTTAACAGAAAGAATTTAAATAAAGAATCTTTAACTAATATTAAAGAATTAAAATGGCAAAAATGGGACATTTCCTGCAGTTAAACCAACTCAGGAGCTTGGAAGAGGGCTCATGAAGCTGGGAATCAGATCTCTGAGGAGGAAGCACTACTTAGCTATTACTGGTGCTCAAGGGCTTGCAGGAAACGTGAGACATGACTCTCAGGGATGAGCCCAGCCCTGGCATCATGGGATTGAGAATGCTTTTTTGACCAAAAGAGGGAAAAAATGAAACAAAAAAAGGTTCAGTGGCTAAGAGATTTGAAATAGAGTCGAGAGGTCATTCTGAAGTTTACTCTTGGGCAAGCGTCAACAAGATACTGCAAATTGCCACAGTATGCCAAGCCCCAACCAACAGTATTCCTGAAAACCCTAAAGAATACTCTGGGTTCTATCTAAGATTCTATAAATGAATTACTTAGTAAGTTTATTTTTTCAGAAACTTAAGGACTCCACATGGCTCCTATGCCAGATAAGCCCTGAAACCCAGAGGTATCAGTGTCTCCAAGAACTTCAACCAGTTCCATTCTTCTACCCTATAAAGTCAACACACCTTTCCAGCACAAAGAACCTAAAATGATCATTGCTCAGATATCCCTGAAGATCGAGAGAATGATCAAATGAGAGGAAAGAAGTATTACAGGGAAATTAGGATTTGACAAGTGATTATGACTACTGACTCATTACATAGATACTTCTTTTTAGTTTCTATATATCAGAATAGCAAGAAGGAAATACCTGAACTTGTTGAACTGCAATCCAGTAGACTTGATCTTTGATAATGATTATATAACTATATAAAAGCTTTTATCATGTGACCATGTGATTGTAAAAACCTTGTGACTGACACTACCTTTATGCAGTGTATGGGTAGGTGAGTAATAAAATAAAGATATGCATGAAAGAATATAATAACAATAATAATAATAATAATAGTAATGGGTCAGGAATTTAAAAAAAGGGCTTGTAGGAGAAATTGTACAGAACTGGGGCTCAGTCTTCTTAGGCAGCAGCATGGGCAGGGTGGTGCTGGATTTTCTGAAGAGGGATGTGATGGGGTTGGTTTTAATAGTGTGGAAAAACTGCAAACTGCAATCAGTAATCAGTTGCTACTTCTGGAATCAGTTGTGGCTGCCAGGGTGAAGAGCTATGGCTAAAGTGATTCTTACTAGGTTTTATCTAGTGCTGCCTATTGGCAGAGTCTAATGGGGAACAACTGGCAAAGTATAAATGTGGTTTCATGAGCCCCAGCCTCAGTGTCAAAAAAACAGCAGAGTGGAGAAAGGTGAGTTTGGAGCTGAGAGACGATAGCAAAATAACCACTAAGGTCCAGACTTTGGCTCCTGGGCATCCATATACACTCTTTTGCACCAAGTTGACTTCCACAAAATAACAGAAACCACTTTATTCTTCCACTCAACTGTATCCTGTGTATATTCAATGACACTCTCAACCCCTTTCCAAAACAAGGAGATATAGAATCCCAAAGTCATCATATTCATCTCTGGGAGATAATTATGGTGTCCACTTCAGCTGAGAAGGACTTAATTCCCATGGTCTTGCAAGCAGCACATGATCACCTAATTGTCTTAAAATTCTCAATCCAGAATAGTCTCTGTCATGGTTTAATCACCACAGGATCACAAATTGCCAAGGCTACTGAAAAGGTGGCTCTTGTATCCAGAACACAGTAAAATGGTTATTTGAGGGACTATTATGCAACATTTAAAAATATGTAAAAAATATATGCGGAGGCGGGGCAAGATGGCAGACTGGTGAGCTGTATGTTTTAGTTACTCCTCCAGGAAAGTAGGTAAAAAGCCAGGAACTGCATGGACTGGACACCACAGAGCAATCTGTCTTTGGGCATACTTCATACAACACTCATGAAAACGTGGAACTGCTGAGATCAGCGAAATCTGTAAGTTTTTGCGGCCAGGGGACCCGCGCCCCTCCCTGCCAGGCTCAGTCCCGGGGAAGGAGGGGCTGTCAGCTCCAGGAAGGAGAAGGGAGAATTGCAGTGGCTGCTCTTACCGGAAACTCATTCTACTGATTCAAACTCCAACCATAGATAGACTGAGGCCAGACACCAGAGACTCTGAGAGCAGCCAGCCCAGCAGAGAGGAGACAGGCATAGAAAAAAAAACAACACGAAAAACTCCAAAATAAAAGCAGAGCATTTTTGGAGTTCTGGTGAACACAGAAAGGGGAAGGGCGGAGATCAGGCCTTGAGGCGCATATGCAAATCCCGAAGCAAGGCTGATCTCTCTGCCCTGGGCACTTTTCCTTAATGGCCCTGGTTGCTTTGTCTATTAGCATTTCAATAACCCATTAAATCTCTGAGGAGGGCCGTTTTTTTTTTTTTTTTTTTTTTTTTTTTTTTTTTTTTTTTTAAATCCTTTTTGCTTTTTCTAAAACAATTACTCTAAGAAGCTCAATACAGAAAGCTTCAAAGAATTGAAATTTGGGCACGTCAAGTCAAGAGCAGAACTAAGAGAGCTCTGAGACAAAAGGCAATAATCCAGTGGCTGAGAAAATTCACTAAACAACACAACTTCCCAAGAAAAGGGGGGTGTCCGCTCACAGCCACCATCCTGGTGGACAGGAAACACTCCTGCCCATCGCCAGCCCCATAGCCCAGAGCTGCCCCAGACAACCCAGTGTGACGGAAGTGCTTCAAATAACAGGCACACACCACAAAACTGGGCGTGGACATTAGCCTTCCCTGCAACCTCAGCTGAATGTCCCAGAGCTGGGAAGGGGGAGCAGTGTGAATTAACAGAGCCCCATTCAGCCATCATTTGAGCAGACTAGGAGCCTCCCAACACAGCCCAGCAGCCCAGAACTGCCCTGGGGGGACGGCACTCACCTGCGACATAGCACAGTCATCCCTCAACAGAGGACCCGGGGTGCACAGCCTGGAAGAGGGGCCCACTTGCAAGTCTCAGGAGCCATACGCCAATACCAAAGACTTGTGGGTCAGTGGCAGAGACAAACTGTGGCAGGACTGAACTGAAGGATTAGACTATTGCAGTAGCTTTAAAACTCTAGGATCATCAGGGAGATTTGATTGTTAGGGCCACCCCCCCTCCCCGACTGCCCAGAAACACGCCCCACATACAGGGCAGGCAACACCAACTACACACGCAAGCTTGGGACACCAATTGGGCCCCACAAGACTCACTCCCCCACTCACCAAAAAGGCTAAGCAGGGGAGATCTGGCTTGTGGAGAACAGGTGGCTCGTGGACGCCACCTGCTGGTTAGTTAGAGAAAGTGTACTCCACGAAGCTGTAGATCTGATAAATTAGAGATAAGGACTTCAACTGGTCTACAAACCCTAAAGAACCCTATCAAGGTCAGCAAATGCCACGAGGCCAAAAACAACAGAAAATTATAAAGCATATGAAAAAACCAGACGATATGGATAACCCAAGCCCAAGCACCCAAATCAAAAGACCAGAAGAGACACACCTAGAGCAGCTACTCAAAGAACTAAAGATGAACAATGAGACCCTAGTACGGGATATGAAGGAAATCAAGAAGACCCTAGAAGAGCATAAAGAAGACATTGCAAGACTAAATAAAAAAATGGATGATCTTATGGAAATTAAAGAAACTGTTGACCAAATTAAAAAGATTCTGGACACTCATAGTACAAGACTAGAGGAAGTTGAACAACGAATCAGTGACCTGGAAGATGACAGAATGGAAAATGAAAACATAAAAGAAAGAATGGGGAAAAAAATTGAAAAACTCGAAATGGACCTCAGGGATATGATAGATAATATGAAACGTCCAAATATAAGACTCATTGGTGTCCCAGAAGGGGAAGAAAAGGGTAAAGGTCTAGGAAGAGTATTCAAAGAAATTGTTGGGGAAAACTTCCCAAATCTTCTAAACAACATAAATACACAAATCATAAATGCTCAGCGAACTCCAAATAGAATAAATCCAAAAAAAACCCACTCCGAGACATATACTGATCACACTGTCAAACATAGAAGAGAAGGAGCAAGTTCTGAAAGCAGCAAGAGAAAAGCAATTCACCACATACAAAGGAAACAGCATAAGACTAAGTAGTGACTACTCAGCAGCCACCATGGAGGCGAGAAGGCAGTGGCACGATATATTTAAAATTCTGAGTGAGAGGAATTTCCAGCCAAGAATACTTTATCCAGCAAAGCTCTCCTTCAAATTTGAGGGAGAGCTTAAATTTTTCACAGACAAAGAAATGCTGAGAGAATTTGCTAACAAGAGACCTGCCCTACTGGAGATACTAAAGGGAGCCCTACAGACAGACAAACAAAGACAGGACAGAGAGACTTGGAGAAAGGTTCAGTACTAAAGAGATTCGGTATGGGTACAATAAAGGATATTAATAGAGAGAGGGAAAAATATGGCAAACATAATCCAAAGGATAAGATGGCCGATTCAAGAAATGCCTTCACGGTTTTAACGTTGAATGTAAATGGATTAAACTCCCCAATTAAAAGATATAGATTCGCAGAATGGATCAAAAAAAAATGAACCATCAATATGTTGCATACAAGAGACTCATCTTAGACACAGGGACACAAAGAAACTGAAAGTGAAAGGATGGAAAAAAATATTTCATGCAAGCTACAGCCAAAAGAAAGCAGGTGTAGCAATATTAATCTCAGATAAAATAGACTTCAAATGCAGGGATGTTTTGAGAGACAAAGAAGGCCACTACATACTAATAAAAGGGGCAATTCAGCAAGAAGAAATAACAATCGTAAATGTCTATGCACCCAATCAAGGTGCCACAAAATACATGAGAGAAACATTGGCAAAACTAAAGGAAGCAATTGATGTTTCCACAATAATTGTGGGAGACTTCAACACATCACTCTCTCCTATAGATAGATCAACCAGACAGAAGACCAATAAGGAAATTGAAAACCTAAACAATCTGATAAATGAATTAGATTTAACAGACATCTACAGGACATTACATCCCAAATCACCAGGATACACATACTTTTCTAGTGCTCACGGAACTTTCTCCAGAATAGATCATATGCTGGGACATAAAACAAGCCTCAATAAATTTAAAAAGATTGAAATTATTCAAAGCACATTCTCTGACCACAATGGAATACAATTAGAAGTCAATAACCATCAGAGACTTAGAAAATTCACAAATACCTGGAGGTTAAACAACACACTCCTAAACAATCAGTGGGTTAAAGAAGAAATAGCAAGAGAAATTGCTAAATATATAGAGACGAATGAAAATGAGAACACAACATACCAAAACCTATGGGATGCAGCAAAAGCAGTGCTAAGGGGGAAATTTATAGCACTAAACGCATATATTAAAAAGGAAGAAAGAGCCAAAATCAAAGAACTAATGGATCAACTGAAGAAGCTAGAAAATGAACAGCAAACCAATCCTAAACCAAGTACAAGAAAAGAAATAACAAGGACTAAAGCAGAAATAAATGACATAGAGAACAAAAAAACAATAGAAAGGATAAATATCACCAAAAGTTGGTTCTTTGAGAAGATCAACAAGATTGACAAGCCCCTAGCTAGACTGACAAAATCAAAAAGAGAGAAGACCCATATAAACAAAATAATGAATGAAAAAGGTGACATAACTGCAGATCCTGAAGAAATTAAAAAAATTATAAGAGGATATTATGAACAACTGTATGGCAACAAACTGGATAATGTAGAAGAAATGGACAATTTCCTGGAAACATATGAACAACCTAGACTGACCAGAGAAGAAATAGAAGACCTCAACCAACCCATCACAAGCAAAGAGATCCAATCAGTCATCAAAAATCTTCCCACAAATAAATGCCCAGGGCCAGATGGCTTCACAGGGGAATTCTACCAAACTTTCCAGAAAGAACTGACACCAATCTTACTCAAACTCTTTCAAAACATTGAAAAAAATGGAACACTACCTAATTCATTTTATGAAGCTAACATCAATCTAATACCAAAACCAGGCAAAGATGCTACAAAAAAGGAAAACTACCGGCCAATCTCCCTAATGAATATAGATGCAAAAATCCTCAACAAAATACTTGCAAATCGAATCCAAAGACACATTAAAAAAATCATACACCATGACCAAGTGGGGTTCATTCCAGGCATGCAAGGATGGTTCAACATAAGAAAAACAATCAATGTATTACAACACATTAAAAACTCGAAAGGGAAAAATCAATTGATCATCTCAATAGATGCTGAAAAAGCATTTGACAAAATCCAACATCCGTTTTTGATAAAAACACTTCAAAAGGTAGGAATTGAAGGAAACTTCCTCAACATGATAAAGAGCATATATGAAAAACCCACAGCCAGCATAGTACTCAATGGTGAGAGACTGAAAGCCTTCCCTCTAAGATCAGGAACAAGACAAGGATGCCCGCTGTCACCACTGTTATTCAACATTGTGCTGGAAGTGCTAGCCAGGGCAATCCGGCAAGACAAAGAAATAAAAGGCATCCAAATTGGAAAAGAAGAAGTAAAACTGTCATTGTTTGCAGATGATATGATCTTATATCTAGAAAACCCTGAGAAATCAACGATACACCTACTAGAGCTAATAAACAAATTTAGCAAAGTAGCGGGATACAAGATTAATGCACATAAGTCAGTAATGTTTCTATATGCTAGAAATGAACAAACTGAAGAGACACTCAAGAAAAAGATACCATTTTCAATAGCAACTAAAAAAATCAAGTACCTAGGAATAAACTTAACCAAAGATGTAAAAGACCTATACAAAGAAAACTACATAACTCTACTAAAAGAAATAGAAGGGGACCTTAAAAGATGGAAAAATATTCCATGTTCATGGATAGGAAGGCTAAATGTCATTAAGATGTCAATTCTACCCAAACTCATCTACAGATTCAATGCAATCCCAATCAAAATTCCAACAACCTACTTTGCAGACTTGGAAAAGCTAGTTATCAAATTTATTTGGAAAGGGAAGATGCCTCGAATTGCTAAAGACACTTTAAAAAAGAAAAACGAAGTGGGAGGACTTACACTCCCTGACTTTGAAGCTTATTATAAAGCCACAGTTGCCAAAACAGCATGGTACTGGCACAAAGATAGACATATAGATCAATGGAATCGAATTGAGAATTCAGAGATAGACCCTCAGATCTATGGCCGACTGATCTTTGATAAGGCCCCCAAAGTCACCGAACTGAGCCATAATGGTCTTTTCAACAAATGGGGCTGGGAGAGTTGGATATCCATATCCAAAAGAATGAAAGAGGACCCCTACCTCACCCCCTACACAAAAATTAACTCAAAATGGACCAAAGATCTCAATATAAAAGAAAGTACCATTAAACTCCTAGAAGATAATGTAGGAAAACATCTTCAAGACCTTGTATTAGGAGGCCACTTCCTAGACTTTACACCCAAAGCACAAGCAACAAAAGAGAAAATAGATAAATGGGAACTCCTCAAGCTTAGAAGTTTCTGCACCTCAAAGGAATTTCTCAAAAGGTAAAGAGGCAGCCAACTCAATGGGAAAAAATTTTTGGAAACCATGTATCTGACAAAAGACTGATATCTTGCATATACAAAGAAATCCTACAACTCAATGACAATAGTACAGACAGCCCAATTATAAAATGGGCAAAAGATATGAAAAGACAGTTCTCTGAAGAGGAAATACAAATGGCCAAGAAACACATGAAAAAATGTTCAGCTTCACTAGCTATTAGAGAGATGCAAATTAAGACCACAATGAGATACCATCTAACACCGGTTAGAATGGCTGCCATTAAACAAACAGGAAACTACAAATGCTGGAGGGGATGTGGAGAAATTGGAACTCTTATTCATTGTTGGTGGGACTGTATAATGGTTCAGCCACTCTGGAAGTCAGTCTGGCAGTTCCTTAGAAAACTAGAGATAGAGCTACCATTCGATCCAGCGATTGCACTTCTCGGGATATACCCGGAAGATCGGAAAGCAGTGACACGAACAGATATCTGCACGCCAATGTTCATAGCAGCATTATTCACAATTGCCAAGAGATGGAAACAACCCAAATGTCCATCAACAGATGAGTGGATAAATAAAATGTGGTATATACACACGATGGAATACTACGCGGCAGTAAGAAGGAATGATCTGGTGAAACATATGACAACATGGATGAACCTTGAAGACATAATGCTGAGCGAAATAAGCCAGGCACAAAAAGAGAAATATTATATGCTACCACTAATGTGAACTTTGAAAAATGTAAAACAAATGGTTTATAATGTAGAATGTAGGGGAACTAGCAGTAGAGAGCAATTAAGGAAGGGGGAACAATAATCCAAGAAGAACAGATAAGCTGTTTGACGTTCTGGGGATGCCCAGAGGTGACTATGGTCTGTTAATTTCTGATGGATGTAGTAGGAACAAGTTCACTGAAATGTTGCTATAGTATGTAACTTTCTTGGGGTAAAGTAGGAACATGTTGGAAGTTAAGCAGTTATCTTAGGTTAGTTGTCTTTTTCTTACTCCCTTGCTATGGTCTCTTTGAAATGTTCTTTTATTGTATGTTTGTTTTCTTTTTAACTTTTTTTTCATACAGTTGATTTGAAAAAAGAAGGGAAAGTTAAAAAAAAAAAAAATAAAAAATACAAACAAGGAAAAAAAAAAAAAAAAAAAAACGATGTAGTGCCCCCTTGAGGAGCCTGTGGAGAATGCAGGGGTATTCGCCTACCCCACCTCCATGGTTGCTAACATGACCACAGACATAGGGGACTGGTGGTTTGATGGGTTGAGCCCTCTACCATAAGTTTTACCCTTGGGAAGACGGTTGCTGCAAAGGAGAGGCTAGGCCTCCCTGTATTTGTGCCTAAGAGTCTCCTCCTGAATGCCTCTTTGTTGCTCAGATGTGGCCCTCTCTCTCTGGCTAAGCCAACTTGAAAGGTGAAATCACTGCCCTCCCCCCTACGTGGGATCAGACACCCAGGGAAGTGAATCTCCCTGGCAACGTGGAATATGACTCCCGGGGAGGAATGTAGACCCGGCATCGTGGGATGGAGAACATCTTCTTGACCAAAAGGGGGATGTGAAAGGAAATGAAATAAGCTTCAGTGGCAGAGAGATTCCAAAACGAGCCGAGAGATCACTCTGGTGGGCACTCTTACGCACACTTTAGACAACCTTTTTTAGGTTCTAAAGAATTGGGGTAGCTGGTGGTGGATACCTGAAACTATTAAACTACAACCCAGAACCCATGAATCTTGAAGACAGTTGTATAAAAATGTAGCTTATGAGGGGTGACAGTGGGATTGGGAATGCCATAAGGACCAAACTCCACTTTGTCTAGTTTATGGATCGATGTGTAGAAAAGTAGGGGAAGCAAACAAACAGACAAAGGTACCTAGTGTTCTTTTTTACTTCAATTGCTCTTTTTCACTCTAATTATTATTCTTGTTATTTTTGTGTGTGTGCTAATGAAGGTGTCAGGGATTGATTTAGGTGATGAATGTACAACTATGTAATGGTACTGTAAACAATCGAAAGTACAATTTGTTTTGTATGACTGCGTGGTATGTGAATATATCTCAATAAAATGATGATTAAAAAAAATAAAAAAAAATAAAAAAAACAAAAGAAAACAAAACAAACAAAAAAAAAATATATGCAGAAAATGTTTCAGTGTGTTATTTGGGGAAAAAAAATCAAAGCATAACATGTAGATAAAGGAAGGAAGAGGAAAAGAAAGAAAAGTAGAAGGAAGGAGGAGAAGGAAGGAAAAAATGGAAAGGATGAAGGAAGAAGAAAATCAGCATCTCCCAAAATGATAAGAATAGTCAACTCGGAGAGGTGATATTATGAGTAAATATATCCTCCTTGGACTTCCCTGAATTTTACAGATTTCCTATTAAGGGTATTAAGGTTGTATGTTACTTTTTTTAACTTCTGATTTTGAAATAACTTCAAATGTACATGTATGTTCCAAAAATAATACAGAAATAATGCATTAGAACTCCAATATATCTCCTCACTAAGATACCTAGATTTATGAACTTTTAGCATTTTGTGACATTTATTATATTTTTCTTCATGTCTGTCTATCTATCTAATCTATCATCATCACGTATCTATTATCTAACTATTTGAGAGTAGGTTGCATACATCATGTTCCTCTAACACTTACGTATGTTACTTTTATAGTCAGAAGAAAAATTGTACATAAGAGAAGAAACTAAAGTTGGATGAGGAGATATCCTCTGGACAGGAAGCCTTTCTAAACTCTTAGGCAACAATAGTTTCCTCTAAAAACTCTGTGTTTTTAGTTTCATTTCTGCAAATCCTTAGATTAGCAAAATACCCAGATAAGCATTCAATAAATAGAAAGGATTTGATTCATTTTTCCTTCTTTATAAAATTCAAGTGCCAGGTATTTTGCAAGACTGATGAATATTTGTTAATATCAGCAGCCCAAATTGTATCTCTTTTGTAGGTTTTCCTTTTACTTAGATAAAAGAAAGGAAATATTATCATTATATTGTCTATAAACTATTGATAATTTCACTTTTTAATGTTGAATTACTGTTGCAATGTAGCACAGAATGACTATTTCTTAGGCCGCAAATCACTTGAACATAGTTCCACCTATATATACACAAAGAACCTGTGTGTTGATTGAGAAAAAAAAAAAGGCAATTTCCTGCAGAGGGTAATTTCTGTGGGCTTACCACCAGAAGTGGTGTAGGTAGCTATAAAATCTCATTTGTGTTTAAGTGGAGGAAATTTCATTAATTTTTGGTGTAGCTAATTTAGTAGAAATCCTTGTTGATATATTAGCTGGTTGTTGCTGTCATTCTGGTGATAGCTTTATTTTGAAATAAAATAATTTATAAGTGGAAAGGTATTTCAAGCTCTCCCTGAATTTCCCTCAAAGTTAGGAAGACAAGATTGTGATAGGCTTCTCATTACATAAAAAGGAGGAAGTATCTTGATAGCCCCAAATATTCAAATCAGCTCTGTAATTAGCATACATATACCAGCGTTCATGTAAAAAGGATTAGTGATGATTACATCCAACACTAATCCCTTTCCATAGGAATGTTTAATCTCCAGCTATTTCATTTTAACATCTAAAGAGAAATATGATTTACATTTTTTGCTTTGAGAACATTTTCCAAGACAGAGGTATCAATCAACTCAAGCATATTGACCTGTGTGAGTTTTCTATTGAAAAATACCATGTTTTATTGCAGACTTGGGAGTTCGGGGTACCTAGAGGAAGAGTCTGAATTCATGTATAGATGGTATATGGTGTTTAAGTTAAACTAGTACATTTCAACCCAACAAGTTTTGCTACTTGGTTGGGAGAGGTCATAAAGTCCATGATTTTGCCATTATAAGGACTCCCGATTATGCCATTGTGAAAATGTCAATATGTGATGTTGACATGGACGAGACAAAAGGTGTACATCTTTAAAAATGTACATCTATTTCTCTGCTTTCTGATTATTTCATTTTTAAAGGATCCATCAAGTAGTTTCATTGAAATTGTTGTCTCTAATTTAAAAAGAATTTTGAATTTTGATATTAAAAATTAGCTAAGAATTAGACATATTTTCTGTATAATTATGTTATTTATCCATTTGTTTTTAAATTTACTTTTATTAAGTAATAATAAACCAAAATAAATCTCAATGTGCTTATGCACTTAAATAACTTCAGTGAAATCATAGGGTTACCAATTTAAAGAAAGAATCAGGAGGACTTGCTTTGGACAACAGAAACAGAGAGTGAAACCAAAGCCAATAAACCTCTTTGTCACAATTAACCTGTTTTATGTTCTTTCCAACTTAATCATTCCTCACTTAAATAAGAAGGGGAAAAAATATTCAAAGCAGTAGATTTTGATAAGTAAATTTTTGTAAATAAAAAGAACCCATAGTTGAGAAATGTTAAAAAGAGTTAAATATCTTGTTCCATTTTATCTTTCAAAATAAAACCCTGTTTTACTCTTTCAAGTGAGAATTGCTTTTTTAAAACCACTGACACCAAACATCTGCTTCTTCAGCTGATCTGCAACGGAGTAAAATAGAAAGAAAGAAAAAATAAACTTTCCACAGTAATGCCTGAAAAAAAATTTTTAGCCTCTCTTAAAACTTTTCATGTGTATGCTGAAAAGATAAGTCAAAAATTATATCCCAAAATACAAGAAATGAAAAAAAAATGGAGAAATTTAGACAAATGAACAGAGCAGTCTGATCAATTCCAATGAACAAAGCAGAAAAAATTGCAAAAATGAACAGGGTAGAAAAAATTGCAGATCAAAAACTAGAACAAACTGCACTCACTAAACAAACTGAACCCAACAATTCATTTTTATACCTTAAACCAAATAAATGGATAGGGCTGGGGAACTCATTAAAACTAGTATACAAACTATATATGTTCTTAATTAAAATAGTCTAAACCCAAACTGAACTGAGTTAATATTTCATTGTATTTATATTTTCATTTAATTTGAGGAAGAATGTAATTAAATCAACCAACATAATCAGTTGTTTTCATCATCTAAATAAAACAGTTGATTGAGGTTAGGATTTTTCACTTTTCAACCAGCTATTTTGTCATCTGATAGATGCCATGTTAAATGTGGTAGTTTCTAAGGAAAGTTCTATTAATCTAGCACATTAGCACTTTCTAAGGGTAAGCTTAATAGAAAACCATGAGAAAGATCCAGAAGAGTATACATCAGTAAAGATGACATTTAATTGTGTGGCACTATAAAGTTACCTTGAAAAAAGGCCCTATCAACAAGCCTCAGTCCAAACAATTAGGCATTGTTATACCTAAATAAATCAAGGATGCAGGTCAAAATGCTTCTGCCACTGAGGGTTAGAGGGGTGGACTCGCCAAGTCTCAGTGGCCAGATTAGTTCTGTTCTCATGATCCGCATTTGACATTGTCTCTGGGCATCTCAGTTCTTCTGCCCAAAGACAGTCACTGAGCAGACGTTTTACAAAGGCAATATTATTTAACTTTCTAAAATATCAATGAATATTTTCTATCCCTCATGATGAACTATTTTCATAATGTAGTGAGTAGTTTGAGTTTAAGTATAAAATTAACTATAAGAAAGGGACTTTTACTCCCTTTGCCTCTTTATCTCTATTTTACAGAAGCAAAAGTGAATACTGATGGTCATACCAAGCAGGGATATTTTGAGGATCAGTGACATGGGTTACAGAGCTGTCAAAGAATAATATGATAGAAATATTATGTATTATTGCTATCTTTTAAGCAAATGGGCTCTCAAGCCTTTCAGAAAGTATTGCTATAAGCAATACTGGTATTTAGTAAACACAATTTGATAGCTATATAAAGATATAACCCTAGGTAACAAAGCTTTCCAAAAAAATAAATAAATAAATAAAAAACAGTCAACAAATCAGAAGGTTATAATAGTAAGGTTTCATCAAGTCATGTGATAAAATGAAAAGACAATTTGTCTGCCAAAGAGGCTTTGGGGGACATGTTGAGGTTGAGGAGGAATGTAGATAAAAGGCAGTAGAAGGAGGGTAAAATGAGAACTTGACATGGGGGATGTGTCGAGGCACAGTAAAGAATTGAAAGGGATTACAATGATCAATGTGTTTAATATCAGCAGGCATTAGCAATATTATTAGATGGTTAGGAGATATATTTGCCAAGATAGATGGCAATCCTGATGTTTGACCAAAACAACATATCTGGACTGCTTTGCCATGGTGACATAACGGCTAGAAACAGAATCTCTGGTTACAGATTGTCTGAATTTAGCCACACATTAGCTGTGTGCCATAACCATGTTTCTACTTTCCTCACACTGCTATTTCCTCATCTCTAAAATGGAGTGTCTACTACCTCTCAGGGTTTTCATGCAGATTAAATGAGTTATTATATGTTAATATATGTAATATGCATACAGTGATATAGTGTATATTATTAGACATTTATGCAAAGAGATGCTGGTATCTATGAGCAGTTATATCAATAATCAATGGTCAGTCAATTAATTCACAAATATTTACTGAGTATCTACAATGAGTTCAAGGCTTACAGACATTTCAAGGTGGGTAAAGGACCACCTAAAAATCAGAAACCAGGATTTTGGGCTAGTTGGTACAGTAAATATGGCTGAAAGAAAATGCTGTATTCAAGTAATATGAAAATTAAAGAGACTGCCTAAAAGCCATATTTTGGTATTTAAAGATTGTCCTTTATAATGGAAAAGCTAGTTCCCATTTTCTCTAACATGACAGATGTTTAGTTATCATTATGTCTTTCAGACACACATCCATTCTGGCCCTCCTGTGTAGCCTCATAAACCACTTTTTGCCCTTTAAGAAAACAACTTTGTGTTTGTAATGTCCTAGTTAAGGTTCAGTTGCTATTTCCATTAGAAACTTTGCTAGTTCAGGTTATAACTTGTCACCTTTAATTTGCATCAAGATAAAATTTTAGTGTGTATTTGTCAGCTTGAATGTAAATTATTGTTTTAGAAAAAAATGTCAGAAATAAATAAAATTAGGAGACTTTAGTCTTGGGCATCCTTTGAAGAATTCCAAATAAAATAGCCTCTCTTTCCTAACCTTCAGTTTGACACTGTGGTAGACACATTCAATTGTCTACAAATCTTGAATACAAGCATGGGCTATTTTTTTAAATTCAATTTTATTGATATATATTCACATACCATACAGTCATCCAAAGTGTGCAGTCAATTGATCATAGTATCATTATATAGTTCTACATTCATCACCACAATTAATTTTTGAACATTTTCATTACCGCAAAAAAATAAAGAATAACAATTAAAGTAAAAAAGAACACCCAAAATATCCCATCCCCCCATCCCTCCCTATTTTTCATTTACTTTTCGTCCCCATTTTTCTACTCATCTGTCCAATATGCTGGATAAAGGGAATGTGTGCCACAAGGTTTCCACAATCACACAGTCACACAGGGTAAGCTACATAGTTAAGCGATCATCAAGAATCAAGGCTACTGGGCTGCAGTTCAACAGTTTTGGGTATTTCCTTCCAGCTATTCCAAAACAGTAAAACTAAAAAGGGATATCTACATAATGCATAAGAATAACCTCCAGAATGACCTCTGAACTCCGTTTGAAATCTCTCAGCCACTGAAACTTTATTTTGTTTAATTTCCCTTCCCTCTTTTGGTCAAGAAAGCTTTCTCACTCCCATGATGCTAGGTTCAGACTCATCCCCGGGAGTCATGTCCTGTGTTGCCAGGGAGATTTAAACCCCTGGGAGTCAAGCATGGGCTATTTTAATATTAATTCCCAAGTATCTATATCTGAAGTATTGTAAAAGACTTGAAAATTTTTAAATTAATTTGCTTTGGAAATATATAAATAATAATTTACAGTGTTTTGTGCATATACTTTTTGCCTGGGCTGTGCTAGATGCAATATACACAAACATATGTAAAACATTATTTAGCCCTTGCATTAATCCTGTGAAGTTATTATTATCTTCTTTCCTCAGCTATGGAAATTGAAGCATAGGAACATCCTCTATCCTACTCTGAAGTCCTGTTTTAAATGCTGGCAAACACTACCTATTTAGACACAGATCGTTTCTATCGATACATATGGGTAACAGTATGGCATACGGTTTTAGTAAGTGGAGGCTCTCTTAACTCGGTCTGCTTGAGATAAAAGCTGGCCTCCAATGACTAGCTATATGACATTGGGAAAGTACTTAGAATACGTGTCTGGCATATAGCAGATATTATTTTCAGAATAAATAGAATTTGGGTAAGGAGAGTCACCACAAGCAGAGAGAGTGGTGAGAGATTATGTCAGAGAGACAGATAGAGGGGTACAAAAATCTTGTAGAACCCCAAAGGCTATTACAAGAACTTTGTCTTTTAGTCTCTGTATAATGTAAAGCCACTGGATAATTCTGACAAGAGAAGAGACATAATCTAATTTGTTTTTTGTGATTTCTCTGGCTGTTGGGTGGAGGTAAATTGTAGGTGGGCAGGAGTGAAAGCAGTAATTCAAGGAAGAAATACCAATAGTTTGACCAAGATGATAACAGTGGAAGGAGTTAAGAAAAAAGTGATTGGATTATAGAATAACAAGATTTACTGAAATATTGGACATGGGGAATGAGAGGAGAAAGTAATTCCAAAAATAGCTCTAATGTTTTGATTTGAGCAACTCAAAAAACAAGACTACCAATTTTACTAATTTCATTTGTTTGGGCTAAACTAATTATACTCCTGGATCTTTTGCATAATAGTAATTGTGCCAAGGATTAGATAAATATCACCAATGAATCTTCTAGAGAAAGGATACTAGACTAAATCTTTACCTAAATTGTATGTGCCTAATATCAGAATCTAACTAGTCTATTAATACAAGGACTGATGACCCAATGAGTTCCGCTAGAGCGATAGGCCTCAGGACACAAAATCCTGAGGCACACCTGGATCTGTTACATGAGTTACCTATCTATTGGACTTTCTCAACTCAAGGATAAAAGCATGAAACACTGTCAAATTTCCCTTCCTCACTAGTTAAGGAAGATCCTATAGTTTTCTGTCCTTTACATGTATTCAAAGTCTAGTCTAAAATTCTAATATTCTGTCAGATTTCCTCTCCTGTATGGTCAAGCCTGGTTCCAGGAGGGTGGATGGTGTGTGTGACACCAACAGCTCACCCCACAATCTTTGTGAACTTCCTTGGTGGCCTGGGCTCTAACAAGACACCCCAGGGCTATCTCCTTCCAAGCTCCCTTGACACAAAAGAAATTCCCACATTTTTACTATATCTTGGTCAGCGTCTCTTTCTGCCCTGCTGTTCTTCTCCAGTTCTCCTTCCTCCTACTCAGGTGGACTCAGAGTAGATCACCCAGTCTGCTGACCAAGCAGATTTATGACCAGGGAATCAGATGCCAGTCTTGCAGTTAGCTTCAGGGTGTTGATTCTCCTGGACTCCCCTCTTCTCTTAGCTAATGACCCAGATCACACCTTGCCTCTTTCTCTATTGAGCCTTTCAGTTATTTTTAATAGCCTGAGATGGAGTTGGGGTGCTGAATATTAGGTGGAGATAACAACATTAGTCCAAAGGAGGCTTAAGCCTACTGTAGTCATCTTTCTTAAGGACGTGGGGTACATAGCATCTCTTTGTCCTCAGTTTAAGGCTTAAGTTAGCAGTTCAAGGTTACAAGAAAAAGACCATTCATATCTAGCTACTTATGATTAAACTTCTGAAGCCTTTCCAAGTGGTATTATGGAAAAATAACTACTACAAAGTGAATGGACAACTAATTGAGGAACAATCCCAGAAACTGATTAGTTGAGAGCAATACTGCAATCCAGTGTAATCCTTTATGCACTCATGCATGCATGCACACACACACACACACACACATACATACACACACTGCCACCACCACTACCCAGACACTAAGTGTTCAAGGATGTGACAGAATAAACATACCTTTTCCTGGCAAAATGAGTGTACCAGAATCCTGAGAAGAAGAGAATCAAAACGAGAAGACGTGAAAAAGTTTGCAAACCAGAGGGCAAACCAGATAAAACATGGTCACTAATGATCAGAGTTAAAAATAGCCCCTCTGATTGGCAGGCAGCCAAGATCAGAGCTACCAGGAGTACAATTAGGTGTATTTGAGATCTGTTTCTAGTGCATTTGTTCCTTTTCTACATTGAGAGGCATATTTGGCTTAAAAAGTGGTTCTCTATTAGGATTCTTTCTAATTTTTCTTTTATTCTGATTGGCCTCTCTCACTATTGGTCCACTCTCCAGCTGTCTTCTTTTTGTCTGGTATCAGCAAATTCTTATATAAATGGAACATTCCTGGAAGTTGATTAGAGATTATGTTTAGGAAATAGGGTTCCAAATTGCTGAGGCAAAAGTCTCTGATCTTTTCCCCCACTCCACAAAGGCTAATTGTATGTTTATCCTGAGTAAAAAAAAAAGGTATCTTTTATTTCATTCTGTTCACTTTGGAAAAATAGTTCCTGATAACAGTGCTTCCTAGAAATGATGGACCCCCCAAATAGACATTGTTCACTTGACACATTTGACCTCTCAAACAATCACACATGCAAAATACTTCTTTCCTACAATATGCATCTTCAGAAAAGTCTGAATGTGTATGTAAAATAATTAGATTTTGTTCAGTAATCAAACTCAATCAAATGAATTCTCTGTGAACTACTTTTATTCCCACAATGAGAAATGTGTGTCATATCCTCTGCAAATTTGCATATTTTTCCATAAACCTAAAACCAATCAATTTTGAAGAGTTATGATAATATAAAGAATCTGAGGCAATTACATGTCTTTTAAACAGGGATTCTAAATGCATTTTGCTCCTGGTATTCATGTAGTAAAATAGTCAAAACTTCTTTAACCCTTTTCATGACATCTCAATTAAGCCATAATGATTGAGGCCCAGGACATTTCTTAAGATTAATGACTGGCTGGGAAAGTGGATGGCCTGAGGTGAAGCTAAGGGCCATTAATTCCCTCTGGTCATTAATCCCCCAGGAAATGCCTTAGGCCTGGTTTGATATTAGCATTACAGGCTGCAAATATACTGTTGGATTTCCTGATTGGTTTTAAAATAATTTATTAAGATGTCATATTTTAATTTCTGTCCTGAAAAGCCAAACATTTCCAAATTTCGATTCCTGGTTTTTCCATTCCACAATGTTGATTGCATTGACATAATAAAAATGATTTCATTGGTCATATAACACATTTTCTTTGAAAGAGCCAAAACATGTTAAAGTTGTTTTCAATACTGTAGTTCCAAATGGCTATTTATTTTTGTGATGTTATTTGCTAATGGAAACCTTGGCCATGGCAGTGGATGGTATTTTATTCAGGTATATGTGGAGTGTTTAGGTTATATCTCCTAAATTCGTAAGAAGTGTTGAACCCTATCCCTAATTTTGCCTGATGCCTAATGCATTTAATATGTCCAAATCTCTAAGTAGGATATCTAATGCAGACTTTCTTTAGAAAATATTCAAAACTTGGTTATAGAAATAATATTTGTGGGAATTGTATGAAACTTGTATGTTCATCCATTCCTCTAGATACTCAACTTTATCTTTAAATTAATGGGCACTTGGGCACTTTGTTTTTGTTTTTGTTTTAAAGCTCGGAATAGATTGCTTTGCTGAACTGCATTTTGAGGTTATATTTGTATTAAATTTGAAGAAGTTTAGTTTTTAGAAAATCTGGTAGAATCTTTTTTGCCTCAAAGATGTAGTTAAAGATATTGCTTATGGCACTCCATTTCCTCCTTGTAAGGTCCAGGATAAAAGTTTCTCTTGGGATGTTATATCAGAAATAGCTTAAATTAAACAAAGAAAGCATTTGCTTTTACCTTGGAACTGCTAGAGCTTGCAAGTGATCTTATTTCACTTGTTGTTTGGCTGTTAGGAAGCACAAAGCCAAAACTAAAATTCCAAGCTAGCTCTGGCAAAGGTCTGAAAGCAGATATTTTGAGTGCAATCAATCTTTACCTTTGATTTTGTTTTCCTGTCTCCTACCCTAATTTCTCTTCCTCCCTTATTGATTAGCAAGTTCAAAATATGTATCTTTGTCAGGTCCTGCTAGTTCTGTCCAGAATGAAGTGGGATGTAATTAATTAATTGTTAGCTGCATTGAGCAACATGATTTTGTCCTCTGCTCAGTCGACCTCACTTCTATTCACCCCTCATATCTACTCATCTCTTTCTGTAATATGGCTTCACCTTGCTCACCTGCTTCAGGATGCCTGTCAGGACAAATAAGATGGGACTCACAATTCCCACAGTACCTGGAACTAGAACTCCTGAGACTTTTTCCCAATTTGATCACCAACTCAGTACTGTTCTCTGCCCCAAATTGCAGTCAGCTGCTGAAAGGTTGTTTTTGTAAAGAATTGTTGTTCTATATTTTTCAAATAACTCTCCACTAATTTCAGCTTTCTTTCTTAGAATATCTACCTTAGATTGTGAATTTCCAAAGACTTTATAATCTACCTGATAACATACAAAGCATCATATATAAGTAATCGCTTATTAAGTTCTACTTTTATTTAAACTTCATTGAAAAAAATTAACTGTAATCAGAAAAAAACAAAGGACTGTAGTAAGAATAAGTTAGAAAAGAGACTAGATCCCCCCAAAACAATAGCCTCTTCAGGTACAATACACAGAAGGAGGCTTGGCAAAACTAACTTACGTTGTCAGGGATAAGAAGAAATGTCTGTCTGTCTAGCTATCTATTTCTATCTGCATGTTTAATGATTGCTGTGAAATCCTTGAGCTGATGGAAGGTCCATGCAGGAACTGCAACATGGGCTGAGATCTGAACTGCAAAATGACAACACGAAGTCCATATTCTGTCCTCATATCAACGCCGCGTGTGTGTGTTCCTCAAGCACATGGTATGTGCTGTGTCTGTCTGGCAGAAACATTTGTGCTTAAAATACAGCCTGACAGTTCCCTGCCATCTTGCAAAACAGTGTGGCTTATTTAGAACAAATCTGTCATGACTGACCACAGAAAGATGCATGTGTGTTTCTGAGCTTCTCCCTATGAATAGGCAAAAGGACCATCTGGACACATGGCATTTACACATCTTTGAGCAAAGTTAGCATTCCGCCTCCCAGTAAAATCTATCTCTCAGGGACTCTGTGGGTTTGTGATGCTCCCTGCAGAATGGAGGAGGAAAACAAATGCACTTCAGTAAAACATAAGTATTTTTTTTTTTCATCTGTCATAGCCACAGTTTGATAGTATCTGTATTTCATTTTCACTTCAGAATATCACAAGAGAGAGAAATGGCAGGAAGCAAGTTGCTTCCACATGGTTGTGAAAGGGAGTTGTTATATTTGGTTGCTCTCTGTGGCACATCTCTGTGAAATTAAAAAAAAAAAAAAGATTTCGCTACCATTCTGGTGGTAAAAAAAAAAAAAAAAAAAAATCTTTTTTTAAGAGGAATTATCACTAAAATAATAGAATGACCATAATGGCATTCCCCCTTTGTCTAAAAGATCAATTTGACTTATAATTCAGACAAAATACTTATGCTGATGAGTTTATTTTAAATCTGTATTTTATCGGGCAATGTAGAACACTCAGAGAAAATGTGAATTAAGACTTAGCCTTTATTATTTTGTAATTGAAATTTATTAAACTTCAAAAGTTATTTTTCATACTAAAGAACTCAAGGCACTTTGCTTGATCATAGACTAGCATGACTTTTTTTTTCATAAAATTCACTAGAATTTCTCTAGCCAAGCAATTTATTGAACAGTCCTAGAAATAATTTTTTTCACTTAGAACCTTTTCAAGTTTCTCTTTATAAAATGGCTTTCAGAACATGTGACTTATTATTTATTTGCTATTTACTATCATTCATGGAAACATGTCTTTCATCCTTGGATCATGAATAATTTAGAAAGGAGTCAAAACTTGGGTAAGTATTGCTAATAAGAAGGGTTACCAACTAGGAACTCATCTTTTTGGTAGAAGGAGGTGGGTGCTATAAAACAGAGAAGATGGTCTTGAATGTCCTTTCTACTCCAAAATTCTGCATAATATTCCTTCTCTGAGATTATCTCTTGCAAATTGCAAATTCAGATGGCAATTCAAAAAGAATAGTGCCAAAATGTTTTGGAGGAATGACAATATTGTTAATTTCATGGAAAGCTTATTATGAAAGCTCTTATGTGGAAATAAATGCTCTTTTTATGAGACCTCTTATTTACATTGTTATGTGGTTGTCTTTTGAAAGACAAGCACATGTCCTCACACATGACTACTGAGAAAAATTATTAGTCCCATCACTTTCTAGTCATGTACTTTACTTAAGCTTCAGTTGTTTTCTTTCCAACAAGTGAAATACTGAATTGGCTAACCTGCTGCCAAATTTTACCTCTTTTAATTCAAAACAACTTTCCCCTTTCTCTTCCTCTTTCTTTCTGTATCTCTGCCATGATCTAGGTCAGGGGTTGACAATTTTTTTTTTTTCTGTAAAGAGTCATTAGTATATATTTTAGGCTTTGTGGGCCAAGAGGCAAAATTGAAGATATAATGTAAATATAATTTAGTATAATGTAAAATATAACATAGAGGGAAAACTCCTGCCCAACCCTGCTCCTTTTGCCTGGGGTGCACTCAGCTGCTTTGCGACCAGCTGCTGTCTAATGCAGACATTCTTAAGGTGAAGATGGACTAGTCTGAGGGGATGGGGCCTGGCAGGTAGATGTGGGAGGTGGCTGCCTCTTTCAGCTTCATGTTTGCTCCAGTGACACCTAGATCCAGAGCTGGCTGGAGGAGACCAGACTGATTGATTCACCAACTCCTGGTCTGAGATTCCACCATTTGGTGCCAGCAGCAAAGTTCTCAATGTGTATTTAGCAGCCAATACACTGGGTCCTAGGCAGAAGTGAGGTTTAACAAGGGTGGACCCCTGTCCGCACACCCCACCATTGGTCTCCGCAGCTTTCAGTGCTAGTCTGTGGGAGTAGTGCCTGCAGATTGCAGAAACAGGTAGCAGGACTGATTTGGCCCGCAGGACATCATTTGCTAACCACTGGTCTAGGTCATCATTTGCCTAAAAAGTTAGTATCTCTCTGTTTTCCTAAATCTCAGGAATGGCCCATTTACTCAAGAAAGTCTTATCTGCAGCAAACAGATAAGAGGCATAGAATGCTCTTATAGTCAACCTCAGGAACCTGTTTTGGGGTTCAGTTGCTAATGATTACCACAAATTATTTTTAAGTCTCTCCAAAATCTTTTCTTTAGCAGTTCTTCATGTTCTTTTCTAATTCAGCAGAAAATATAAAAGGACCCAATTCCCTTCATTAGTAGTGAAATCTAAATGGATCCTTAAGTTTTATATCCATTCTTAGTGGCTTTATAGCATCATAGTTTAGAGAAGGGGCTGGGTTGACAAACTCTGCCCACCTCCACTTTTTTGTTGGACCCACAAGCTAAGAATGAATTTTACAATTTTAAATAGTTGGAAAGGAATCAAAGGAAGAATGCTACTTTGTGACACATGAAAAATATGAAATTCAAATTCCAGTGTCCATAAATAAAGTTTTATTGGAAAACAGCCATGCTCATTCATTTACATATTGTCTACGGCTGCTTTGCGTTAAAATGGGAGAGTTGAATAGTTGTGACAAAGACCATATGGCATGCAAAGCCTAAAATATTTACTATCTGGCCCTTTATAGAAAATTTGCCAAGCATTAGTTTAGAGTATGGGCTCTAGGATCAGTCTACCTGTACTCAAATCCCTCCTCATCATTTTTAGTACTTGTGTCCTTTTGGGCAATTTACTTAACCTTCCTTTGCACAAGTTCCTTCCTCTGTGACATGCTAGCACAACTAAGTTGGTGATGTGAGCAACAAATGTGTTAATAAAATCTATATAAGCAACTTAGACCAGGGCCTGGCACAGAGCAAGACTCAACAAATATTAGCTAATTTTATTATGTTGTTCTGAAGCTGAATTTTATTTGTACAAATAAGCAAAATAGTATAATAACTATTGTCCTTTCACCTATAAGAAGCAATATGATGGCAAAGATGAACTTTTTACATGGAGTGCTTTGGTACTTTATACATTAATGAGAAACAACATAATTACTGAGAGTGTTCCACACATTTAGTTGGCACTATATGTTTTTTACAGAGACAGGGAAGATACCACGACTCCATCTAGAAGCTGTGAGGCTACTGAGGAAACAAATTTCAAACACATGAAACTGAAACACCCTTAAAAAGGTTACTTTCTCTACAAAAAACAAAAGTCTACCATCTTCCCTGTTTCAATAGCAACTCAGTACACTGAATTATCTTGAAAGTCACTATTTGTTGAGCCTGATAATAACACTGAGACACAATTGATCTTTAGGACCTGCTATTCTTTCCCTTATCAGCATGCAGACCACCTACAACCTAATGTTCATTAGTCCCACCCATGGGGTAGGCTAAGGACTAAATGATGAATTGTAAATTAGCTTTTTTTTCTTCTCACTGACATCAGCAGTTAAAAACAGACTTGAAATTTCCCATGGCATTTGTGCTGGTTTGTATGTATTGTGTCCCCCAGGAAAAGTCATATTCTTTAATGCATTCTTGTGGGGGCAGATGTGTTAGTGTAGATTGGGCTGGAACCTGTTGGTTCAGTGTCCATGGAGATGTGACCCACCCAACTGTAGGTGATAACTCTGATTGGATAATTTCCATGGAGACGTGGCCCTGCCCATTCAGTGTGGGCCTTGTTTAGTTTACTGGAGCACTATATGAGCTCAGACAGAAGGAGCTCATAGCTAGCTGGAACTGAGACAGACATTTTGAAGATGGCCGTGGATGCTGATGCAGACATTTTGGAGAATGCCATTTTGAAACGCAACCTAGGAGCAAACAGACACCAGCCATGTGCCTTCCCAGCTGACAGAGGTTTCCCGGATGCCAATGGCCTTTCTCCAGTGAAGGCACCCTTTGTTGATGGACACTTTATGGCCTTAAGACTGTAATCTGTAACCAAATAAACCCCCTTTTATAAAAGCCAATCCATTTCTGATATTTTGCATTCCAGTAGCATTAGCAAACAAAACAGCATTCTAAATGGAAAACATTGTTACCACATAAACTGTAAAACTCCCAATCAAGGAGTCCTGTTTAGAACTTAAAATTGATAACTACAGACTGTCTTGATAAGAAAAACTTGTGGAAATTCACGTGTCCATTCATTAATTCAACAACTATTTAGCATACCACATAGTACCTGAGCTGTGAATAAACCAGAGCAGGTACTCTCAGGCAAGTTGCCCTCTCAAAGCTCCAGAATGGTAATAAATGATTCTGACTTACCTCCCCCGAAGTTTCTTCCTCTCAGTTCAAATTGCCCACAATTGCAGACTAATCTTCTTGTACCCTATTTTCTTCAACACATTTTCCTGTACAAAAAGCTTTCCTATCCTGTCGTGCACTCTATTGAGTGCAAACTCTTTAGTATGATATTCAGAGTCTCTCATGATCTGACTCCAGACTGTCTCTCTTGAGTTTTCTCTTATTACTGAATTTCCATATTTTCCCTCTTAAACAATCTGTTTCAGCCAAATTTATCTACTTTGCATCCTATAATCAGATCTATTGCTTCTCCACCTCTAAGTCATAAAAGATTCTTCTTTAAAGGGGGATGAAAAATGGCTGGTATCCATGGAAAATTCTGCTTTATAGTTCTACTATATGGCAAGATGGCAGCATAAGATGCTTCATCAGGGGCCTGTTCCCTCACAGAATCTTTGAACAACTAGCAAAAACTGGCAGAAAAATCTTCCTAAAAATGTCAGAAACCAGATAATGACTGGCAGTAACTGGCCAACTGCCAAATCAAGAAAACACAGCTTTAAAAAACTGTAGGAGAAGATCCTGAAACTCTTGCTGGCCCCTGTCCTAGACTCTCCTCTGTGCAGCTTGAAGCCAGCCTGCACTACCATTGTGAGTCCCTGGTCCTCTTAAAGAGGGAGCAGAGTAACACCTATGTGCATACTAGGATGCCTGTATGTCAGTTCCAATCTATCTGATAGAAGCCTGAAAGCTTGAATCAGGAAAATCATCTCTGGCATGTCCTCACAGAACTTATTCTGCAGTCAGGAGCAGCTTGTGGACAGTTAAGTTGCAGTAAGAAACAATTAAGTCAAAGACACCTGGAGCAAAGGATTACCTGCGTCCAGTCATACAATAGAGCATCCAGGAGGGGAAGAAAGTCCATTTAATAGGGAGTAGAGAAGGCATTCAAATTCCTGTAGATGGGGAGATTCCTAAACCCATCAGCAAGTGCAAGTGGAGGATAAGATGCAGGCTCAGAAAAGACCTTAGGGAGGATCCTGCAATTCACATTCACCTCAGGCTGATCTTGATAAGAGAACTAAGCTCTGAAAGAAAGCACCAGCCAAAGCAGAGCAGACTGCAAAAGGTGTTCTGTGCATAGGTTTGCTTGTGTTAGCTTCTGGCACTCAAGGATATAACTGTTATGTCACTAGCTGGATACAAACTTAAAGAACAGACAACTCAGGAAATAAATGCCAGAGTTCACACTTTAAAATATTAAAATGTAAAATGTGCAACAAAAGATTATAAGATAAACAAAGGAACAGGATATGATGGCCCATTCAAAGGAACAAGATAAAAACCAGACGACATCAATGAAGACAAGACTTTGAACATACTGGTAAATATTCTTTAAAAAGATCTTCAGTATGCTCAAGGAGACAAAGGAACACCCAGAGAAAGAACTAAAGGATATCAGGAAAACTGTAAATAAATAATATGAGAATCATGATAAAGAGATAGAAATTTTAAAAAGGAACCAAAAGGAAATACTGGAATTGAAGAATATAATAACAGAAATGAAAAATTCCCTAGAAGATTTCAGCAGAAGATTGGAGCTAGCAAAAGAAACAAACAGTGGACTGGAAGACAAGACAATTGAAGTGATCCAGGCTGAGGAGCAGAAAGAAAAAAAGATAATTTTTAAAAAGTGAACAAAGCCTAGTATACCTGCGGGACACCATCAAGTTACTAATATGCACATTATGGGAGTCCCTTTAGGATACTAAAGAGAGAAAGATGTAGAAGGAATATTCAAAGAAATAAAAACAGAAAACTTCCTAAATTTAACAAAATATGAATATGTGCATCCAAGAAGTACAATGAACCCCAAACAGGATAAACTCAAAGAAAACCATGCCAAGAAAATCGTGACTACATAGTAGTCAAACCATCAAATGCTAGGAACAAGGAGAGTGTTCTGAAAGCTGCAACATTTTGTAAAACAAAGTCCAAATAAGTTTAAGTGCCACTTCTCATCAGAAACTAGGGAGGCAAGTAGGCAGTGGGATGATATATTTGAAGTGCTGAAAGAAAACAACTGTCAAACAAGAATATTATATCCAATGAAACTGTCTTTAAAAATGAGGGAGAGATTAAGACATTCCAAGATAAAAAAAAGCTAGACCTTCCCATAAGCAATGCTAAAGGGAGTTCTTCAGATTGAAAAGAAAGGACACTAAACAGTGGATTGAAGCAGCATGAAAAAATAAAGACCTCCAGTAAAGGGTAAAGGTAACCATATGTGTAATTATAAGTGCCTGCACTATTGTATTATATTTTTTACATGTAACTTTACTTTTTATTTCTTACAGGATCTAAAGTACAAATGCATAAAGAGTAATGATACATCTATGGTTTGGGACATAAAGTGTATAAAGATGTAATTTGTAACATGTACAACAAAAAGTGGGGGAATAGAGGGGTATGGGAAGAGTGTATGTGGATGCTATTGAAGTTAAGATGCGATCAAATCAAATGTGATTGTTATAGATGTAGAATGTAAAATGCAAAATTGAAGTCCCATAGTAACCACAAAGAAAATACATGAAAAATGTATACAGAAAGAAATGAGAAGGGACTCAAAATGGTACAATATTCCTGAATTGTAATGGCTATCTCCAGATTTTGAGATGCTGATCCCTTTGTGCATAACCTGATAGATTCCTGGAACTTTGGGTGTCTGTGTGACACCTGAAACTCAGAGCTAGAACTCAGCAGATATGAATGTCAGTATTAGCATATATAGCAACTGTTAAAAAAGCTGAAAAAGAGTCCAGACTTGAACTAGAGATATGAATGAAGCAGATGTGGTTAGGACTAGGGCAAATCGGGCCAAAAGGCAAAGGACAATACTTACTGCATTTTAAAACCTCAAATTCCATGTGAGACCAGGGGAGGGATGTTTAGTTGGTGCAAGATCTATATTTCCTAAACAATTTAACTCATGCAGTTTGTTCAAATACCTTAATTACATGGAACTTTTAATAGGAAGTGTAAAAGGTAGATTTGCATAAGTTAGTGTGAAATAGTGACACATCCCAAAGTAATTTGGACAGAGAATAAAAATATATATGCAGGGCCCCCCTGAGGAACTGGGGGGAAATGCAGAGGTGTTGGGCTTCCTCACCTGGATTGTTACTGATATTCTCACAAACATTGAGGACTGGTGGTTTGATGTGCCAAGCCCTCTATCATGGAATTTGCCCTTCTGAAGCTCATTACTGCAAAGGAGAGGCTAAACCTGCTTATAAGTGTGACTAAGAGTCCCCCACTGAGTACCTCTTTGTTGCTCAGATGTGGCCCTCTCTCTCTAGCTAAGCCAACTCAGTGGGTGAACTTACTGTCCTCCCCCCTACATGGGACTTGACTCCCAGGGCTGGAAATCTCCCTGGCAATGCAGGATATGACTCCTGGGGATGAATCTGGACCTGGAATCATGGGATTGGGAACATCTTGTTGGCCAAAAGGGGGATGTGAAATGAAATAGTTTCACTGGCTGAGAGATTGCAAATGGAGTCGAGAAGTCACTCTGGTGGCTATATAGGTAACCCTTTTTAGGTTTTAATGCATTGGAATAACTAGAAGTAAATACCTGAAACTATCAAACTGCAATCTATAGCCTTGACTCTTGAAGACAATTGTATAGCAATGCAGCTTACAAGGGGTGACAGTGTGATTGTGAAAGCCTTGTGGATCACACTCCCTTTATCCAGTGTATGGATGGATAAGTAGAAAAATGGGGGAAAAAATGAAAAATAGGGTAGAGGTTGTGCTGGTTTGTATATATTATGTCCCCCAGAAAAAGCCATATTCTTTGATGCAATCTTGTGGGGGCAGATTATTAGTGTTGATTAGGTTGGAACCTATTGGTTCAGTGTTTCCATGGAGATGTGACTCAATCAACTGTGGGTGAGATCTTCCATTGGATTATTTCTGTGGAGGTGTTACCCCACCCATTCAGGTTGGGTCTTTATTGGATCACTGGAGTACTTTAAAAAGAGCCACACAGGCCCAGATGCAGAGCAACTCAGAGTGACATTTTGAAGAGGAGCTGCAGCTAAGAGAGGACAAAATGCCCCAATAGCAACATTTTGGAAAATGCCATTTTGAAACACAATCTGGGAGCAAGCAGATGCTAGTCACATGTCTTCCCAGCTAACAGAGGTTTTCTGGATGTCAATGGCCTTTCTCCAGTGAAGGTACCCTTTGTTGATGCCTTACCTTGAACACTTTATGGCCTTAAGACTGTAACTTTCTAACCAAATAAACCCCCTTTATAAAAGCCAATCCATTTCTGGTGTTTTGCAAAAGGGCAGCATTAGCAAACTGGAACAGGGGGGATGATTTGGGTGTTCTTTTTTATTTTTATTTTTTATTCTTATTTTCACTTTTTCTGATACAAGGAAAATGTTTAAAAAATAGATTGGGGTGATGAATGCACAACGATATGATGATACTGTGAACAATTGACTGTATGCTTTGGGTGACTGTATGGTATGTGGTATGTGAGTATATCTCAATAAAATTGAAATTTAAAAAAATGGTATGATAAATAAATAAATATGAAAGTGGTCATTAATGAAAAAATTGAAGGACAAAAAGGGTATAACACTTCCAAAGAACAAATAGCAAAATGGTGGAAGAAAGTTTTGCATTATCAAGGGTCACTTTAAATGTAAATGGATTAACCTCTCCAGTCAAAAGGCAGAGAATGGCAAAATGGACTAAAAAGCATGACCCAACTGTCTGCTGTTTACAAGAGACTTGCCTAAAATACAAAGACACAAGTGTATTGAAAGTGAAAGGATGGGGGAAAATGTACCATGGAAATAGTAACCAAAAAAGAACTGGAGTAGCTATACTATCAGATAAAATAGACTTTAAGTAAAAAAACTCTTATGAGGGACAAGAAGGTCACTATAAAGGCATCAACTTAAGAAGACATAATAATTACAGATATACATGCACCTAATGGCAGAGCCCAAATTATATCAAGTAAGTATAGACAGACTTGAAGGGAAAAAGAGATGGTTCTACATTAATAATAAGAGACTTCAATACACCACTTTCAATAATGGATAGAACATCTAGATGCAAGATTAATAAGGAAGTAGAAGATATGAATAATACATAAACCAACTAGATCTAACAGACATTTAAAAAAAAAAAAAAAAAAACTTCACCCAATAGCATCAGAATATACATTGTTCTTTAGTTCACATGGATCATTCTCCAGGATATACCATATTTTAGACCACAAAGTGAGTCTCAGTAAATTCAAAAATATTGAAAATATACAACATATGTTCTCTGACCACAATGGAATGAACCTAGAAATCAACAACAGAGGGGGAACTGGAAAATATAAAAATGTGTGGAAATTAAACAACACACTCTTAAGCAACAAAAGGATTGAAGAAGAAATCACAAGAGAAATTACAAAATATCTTGAGGCTAATGAAAACAAAAACACAGCATACCAAAAAATTGGGATACAGCAAGGATATTAGAGTGAAATGTATGGCTCCAAATGCTTACATTAGAAAGAAGAAAGATCATAAATCAGAGACCTAACCTCACAAGGGAAGGATCTGGAAAAAGAAGAGCAAACTAAATCCAAAGCTAGCAGAAGAATGGAAATAAAGATTAGAACAGAAGTAAATTACATAGAGAATAAAAAAATAGAATCAATAAAACTAAAATTTGGTTCTTTGAAAATATCAATAAAATTGATAAATCTTTAGTTTGATTGACAAAGAACAAAAGAGAGGACACAAATAATTAAACTCATAAATGAAAAGGGGGACATGACTATGGACCCCATAGAAATAGAAAGGATTGTAAGAGGATACTATGACAACTGTATGCCAAAATATTAGATAACCTAGATGAAATGGACAAATTCCTAGAAACAAACAAACTACCTACACTGACTCAAGAAGAAATAGAAGATCTCAGCAGACAAATAACAGGTAAAGAGATTGAGTCAGTAATCAAAAAACCTCACAAGAAAGAAAAGCATGGGATCAGATGGCATCACTGATGGATTTTACCAAACATTCCAAGAATTAACAACAATCCTGCTCAGTCTTCCAAAAAACACACCCTAACTCATTCTGTGAAGCTAGAATCATCTTAGTACCAAAGCCAGATAAAGATACCACAGGAAAAGAAAATTACAAATGAATATCCCTTATAAATATAGATGCAAAAATCTTCAACAAAATACTAGCAAGCTGAATCCAATTCTCAAGTGGGAAATTTCTTAGATATGCCAGGTGTTTCAACATAAAAAATAAATTAATGTAATAATTCACATTAATAGAACAAAGGAAATTTCCTTATTCACAGATGACATCCTAGATATAGAAAATATTTTGAAACTGCATGACAGTTGAGGGTTTAATATCTAGAATATAGAATGAAATCCTACAATGCAACAACAAAAAGACAAACAACCCAATTTAAAAAAACAAGCAAAAGACTCGACTAGGCATTCCTCCAATGAAGATACCCAAAGGCCAAAAAACACTTGAAAAGTTGCTCAATCTGCTTAGGTATTAGGGAAATCCAAATCAAAACTAAAATGAGATACTATTTTTCACCCACTAAAATGGCTGCTATTTAAAAACTGGAAAATAACAAATATTGGAGAGGATGTGGTGAAACAGGAACACTTGTTCATTGTTGGCAAGAATGTAAAATGGTGCAGCTGCTCTGAAAACAGTTTGACAGTTTCTCAGAAAGTTAAATATAGAATTATATGGCCCAGCAATCTCACCTGGGAGAGATGGAGGTAAGGACTCAAACAGATATTTGCCCACCAATGTTGACATTGACATTATTCAAAACTGCCATAAGATGGAAGCAACCCAAGTAACCATCAAGAGAGGAATAGATAAACCAAATGTGATCTGTACATACAGCGTAATGTTATTCAGCCATAAAAAAAGAATGAAGTTCTGATACATGCAACAACATAGATGAATCTTTAAGACAACATATTGAGTGGAATAAGCCAGACACAAAAAGACATACATATATTGTATGATCTCACTGATATGAAGTGATTAGAATAAGCAAATTCATAGAGTCAGAAACTATATCTACTCATTGGGGACTGAGGTAGGGGTAGGGAGTGGGGAGTTTTGCCTAATTGGTAAAGAATCTCTGTTTGGGGTTATGGATAAGTTTTGGTAATGGATGATGGTGATAGTAGCACAATAATGTGAAATGTAATTAGCACCAGTGAATTATATTTTTGAATGTGGTTAAAAGGGGGAATTATAGATTTTATATATGTTACTAGAATAATTTTTTTTTCTTTTTTTTTTTTTTAGAAATCCATAGGACTGTTGTGCCAGTTTGAATCTGTTACGTACTCCATAAAAGACTATGTTCTTTCAATCCACTCTTGTAGGGGTAGATCTATTTTAGGTGGGATCTTTTGATTGGGTTGTTTCCATGGAGATGTGACCCACCCAATTGTGGGTGGGACCATCTGATTAGATTATTTCCTTGGAGACATGACCCTGCCCATTCAAAGTGGTTCTTAGTTTACTGGAGTCCTTAAGAGGATTCAGGTGTGACACAGACCCAGACCCTTGGAGATACAGACAGAAAGACATCTGGAGATGCTAAGCTAAAAGAAGAAGCCCAGAGTTTACCCCAGAGAAGCTAAGTGAGAACCCAGAGACACTAAGAGAGAAAACACCCAGAGACATTTTGGAGACAGCTTTTGAAACCAGAACCAGCAGAGAAGTTGCCCCAGAGAAGCTAGCACCCTGGGAGAAACAAGCAAGGATGTTTCTCAGGAGCTGAGAGAGAGAAGCTAAGATAGAAGCCCAGAGATATTTTGGAGAAAGCAACAGAAATGAGAACTAACCTTGGGAGAGGCCCAGCAGAATCTGGCCATGTGACTTCCCACGTGAAAGAGGAACCCCAGATACTTCAGTGAAGGTATCCTCTTGCTGATTGGTGATGCCTTAGTTTGAACATTTTTATAGCGTTAGAACTGTAAATTTGTAACCTATTAAATCCCCTTTATAAAAGCCAATCTATTTCTGTTGTCTTGCATTCCTGCAGCTTTATCAAACTGGAAAAACTGTACAACAGAAACAGTGAACCCTAATATAAACTATAGACTATAGTTAATAGTGCAATTATAATAATATTCCTTCATCAACTCTAACAAAGTTATCATACTAATGCAAACCATTAATAATAGGGAAAACTGTATGTGTGAGTGAGTTATATGGAAACTCTGTTTTCTACACAATTTTCAGTAAACCTACAACTTCTCTAAAAAAACAATTTTAATTTCCACTATATAAACAAAGCATAAATTTGGTTTTATTATTTCTTGTAGATATTTTTTTTCTCCCTTCTCCAGCATTATGCATGACTCCTTGTTTTAGTTTTCTTTTTTTTAATAATAAATTTTATTTTGATATAAGTTTAATCTTACAGGAACAGTTGCAAAAACAGTACAAACCCCATACATAGAACTCCATCATACCCCTCCCCGCCTCCCCCATACCCTGATCCATCACCTTTAAGATCCGGTCACACCACCGTCTCTTTCTTTCCCTCCCTCTTTCCCTCCCTCCCTCCCTAACACCCATCATCTATTGCTCTGTCCTCTGAACATATGAGAGCAAGCTACACGTATCTTTTAACAAACAATATAATTCACATATACCTTTCCCATGGACAAGAACATTATTTTATGCAATCTCATTAAGCGCAGCTGAGAAGTTCAAGAAATTCAACATTGATATAAAGCTTACATTCTATATTTCCTTTTTTTTTTTTCCTGTGTCCCATCTGTGTCTCTTTGAGCCTCCTCTCCTCCAACCTCAGGTCCCATCCAGGATCATCCTTGAAATTTAATTGTCATCTATTTAGACTGTCTTTTTTTTTTTTTTCAATTGTGGAAAGATATATATAGCCTAAATCTTCCTGTTCCACCCCTCCCTAGCATTCCATTAGTGGGATTAATCACATTTAGAATGTTGCAATGCTACCACCTCTGACCATCCATTTCTAGAAGTTTCCCTTCACCCCAAACAAAAACCCTGCTCTCATTTCTTAACTCCCCATTGCCCCTTCCCCCACTTCTTGGAACCCCTACTCTACTTTTCATCTCTTTGGTCATATTCTCTGATACTTTCTTTGTGTTTACCATGAGGCTTAAATTTAACATCTTAAATCTATAACAATCTTATTTTTCTTTGATACCAATTTAACTTCAATAGGACAAGTAAACTATGTTCCTATACTCCTCCATTCCCCCACCTTTATGTAGTTCTTGACAAAAGTTACATATTTTACACTGAGTCCAAAACCACTGATTTGTCATTACAGTTTATGTATTTTAGATCCTGTAGGAAGTAAATAGTGGAGTTATAAATAAACAACACAGTAGTATTGGTATTTATATTTACCATGTTATCTTTACTGGAAATCTTTATTTCTTCATGTGGTTTCAGTCAATTGTTTAGTGTCCCTTCCTTTCAGCCTGCTTAGGACTGATCTACTGGTGATGAAGTCCCTCGGCTTTTGATTATCCGGGAATGTTTTCATCTCCCCCTCATTTTTATCCTTCAGGTGTTTGTGAATATTCCAAGTCTCTGATGGTTATTGACTTGTATTTGTATTCATTGTGGTCAGAGAATGTGCTTTGAACAAATTAATTTTTTTATTTTTTATTTTATTGAGGCTTGTTTTTATGTCCCCGCATGCAGTCCATTCTGGAGAAAGATCCGTGATCACTAGTGAAGAACGTGTGTCCCACTGACCTGGGATGTAATATTCTATATATGTCTGTTGAAATTCTCTATCTCTCTCCCTCATTTTTTGTTTCTCTGTCAGTAGGGCTCCCTGTAGTATCTGAAATAGGGCAGGTCTTTTATTAGCAAACTCTCTCAGCATTTGTTTGTCTGTGAAAAATTTAAGCTCTCCCTCAAATTTGAAGGAGAGTTTTGCTGGATAAACTATTCTTGGTTGGAAATTTCTCTCTCACAGAATTTTAAATACATCATGCCACTGCCTTCTTGCCTCCATGGTGGCCGCTGAGTAGTCACTACTTAGTCTTATGTTGTTTCCTTTGTATGTGGTGAATTGCTTTTCTCTTGCTGCTTTCAGAACTTGCTCCTTCTTTTCAATATTTGACAGTCTGATCAGAATATGTCTTGGAGTGGGTTTATTTGGATTTTTTCTATTTGGAGTTCACTGGGCATTTATGCTTTGTGTATTTATATTATGTAGAAGGTTGGGGAAGTTTTCTCCAACAATTTCTTTGAATACTCTTTCTAGACCTTTACCCTTCTCTTCCCCTTCTGAGACACCAATGAGTCTTAAATTTGGACATTTTATTTTGTCTATCATATCCCTAAGATCCATTTCAATTTTTTCAATTTCTTTCCCCATTCTTTCTTTTGTTCTTTCAATTTCTGTTCTGTGCTCCTTGACGAGGCTGAGTTGTTGTTCAACCTCCTCTAATCTTGTATTATGAGTATCCAGAGTCTTTTTAATTTGGCCTACAGTTTCTTTAATTTCCATAAGATCTTCTATTTTTTTATTTACTCTTGCTATATCTTCTTTATGCTCTTCTAGGGTCTTCTTTATATCTTTTATATTCTGTGCTATGCTCTTTTTCAAGTCCTTTATATCCTGTGCCATGCTCTCATTGCCTGTCTGTAGTTCTTTGATTAATTGGGCCAAGAACTGTGTGTCTTCTGATCTTTTGATTTGAGTGTTTGGGTTCGGGTTCTCCATGTCATCTGGTTTTATCATATGCTTTAAGATTTTCTGTTGTTTTTGGCCTCTTGGCATTTACTTTACTTGATCTTTAATTTGTTAGAATTGCAGCTTGGTGACTTACACTTTCTCTAACTAACCAGCAGATGGTGTCCATGAGTCACTTATTCCCCTCAAGTCAGTTCTCCCCAACTTTGTGGTGTGTGGGGATCTGATTCTTTTGGGGTCCAATCGGTGCACTTAATTTGGGTGTGTTGTGGGTGCTGTCTGCCCTCAATGAGGGCGTATGCCTGAGCAGTTAGGGAGGAAGGGCAGGTTTAATAATCAGACCTCCCAGGTGTTCCCGGAGATTTAAGGCTGTTCTCTGCCACAGACCCAAAAGTCCTTGGTACTGGCGTAGGTTCCCTGGGATTTCCAAGCGGTTCCCCCCTCCCTGCTGTGCTTTTCCAGGACCTCTGCTGAGGGGGGAGGGCCGTGCCACGTCACAAGTGAGCGCCGGCCTCCAGGGAAGCCCTGGGCCGCCGGGCTGTGTAGGGGCGTTCCAACTCTACTCATTACCCAATTACAAAGCCTTTTTTTTTAATCATTTTTGGTGGTTGCAATAACAGCACCCCACTCTTCTGTTACCAAAATCTTGTCAAGCGTAAAGGTAATATGGAATAGGTAATGGAAGAAGATAGTGATAAATATGAACTGTGACAATGTGTGACCATTTACAGAAATAAGTACTGCAGTGGTTACGAATATTTCTTCCTTATTTTGTTATGAGTATGTTTGTATATGTGTGTAAAGCAAATATCATTGTTTTCTTCCCTATCTTATTCCCTTATCATATGGCATAAGTTGTATTAGTTTCATGTCATAGTATTTAAATTATAGGACATCAAGTTTAAGAGTGATTGTTACCCAAGAACTCACACCTTATTCTGGAGAGAGTTAGTGCATTTTCCAATTGTATGCAGGATTGTTGAGCTTTGTTAGGTGAAAATATGGCTTATTGTTTCTATTTAGAAATTAAGTATAGTTTAAAAAGATGTATTTGGCTGCCAAGATGATAAGGGGTGGACTGTGACAATTAGGTTCGTGTGTCAACTTGGCCAGGTGATGGTGTCCAGTTGTTTGGTTAAGCAAGCACTGGCCTTGTTGTTAGTATATTTCATGGACTTAAATCATCAGTAAGTTGACTGCATTTATGGCTGATTACATCTACATTCAACCTAGGAGTTTGCCTTCAACAATGACAGACATCTCACCCAATCAATTTAAGGCTTTAAAAGGAGAAGTATAATTTCAGCAGTCAGAAGAGAGAATTTCCATCTTTATTTCAGCCAGCCAGCTTCTCCTGGGGAATCCATCAAAAACCTTCATTGGAGTTCCCACCTTGCAGCCTGCCCTATGGAATTTGTACTTGTGCATCCTCACAGTTGCAGGAGACAATTCTTATAAAAATCTCATAATGTTTACAGATATCTCCTGTATTCTGTTTCCCTAGAGAACCCTGACTAACCAACTCCTCAACTGAAGTATAAGACTGCATTTTGGTCAAATATTTCACACTGATTCTCAGAACAATTTCTGCCACACCTAAACTGCCTGTTTTTTTAAGTATATTTATCTTCTCTAGCGTAATAGTCATGGTTGTAATGGGCTATTCATCTGTAAATTTCAAACTCTCATTGATTGCAATGATTAAAATTTATTGAGAGACTGAAACATTCAAATTCCACCAGACTAGAAGCATCGTGAGGACAAGGACTGAGACTATCTTGCCCAGTATTGTATCTCCAGTAGAAAGCAATCCATTCATAATTTTTGTTAAATTAATGAATCCTACCTTCTCTCTAAAGGTTTTACTCACACACGCACATACACACACACACACACAATTTTTATTCAAATATTTATTTAATGCCTAATTTGATTCAGGCTTGTACTATGCTAATCTATAATATATGAAAGATAAAAACAAACATGGAAAATTATTTTAACATAATCTTTTGTTATAAGGCTAATGGTAGTATAACTGTTTCCTCTCTCATGTTTCAATAGAATTTTATGTGAACCTTCATAATAATACTGAACAGAGCCTTCTAGCTAGACACAACTTCTTAAAAATATATATATTTTCTCACCCACAAGACTCTAAGCATTTGGCGGTCAGAGACCAGTTTCTCTCAACTTTGAATTACTATAGTTTTTAAGTAGTGCTTTGCATGTAATTTATACTAAATGAATGTTTTGTTGAGAATTGCACAACTTGGTCAATTAGAAAATCACCAAAATATGCACAGTTCTTACATCATATATACATAGTGAAACTTAGCAAACTTTACATTTAATAGTCAAATACACAATTTCAGGCTTTGTTTGTATTTTATATTTTCCAATTTTGTTGTTATTTTACTCAAAGATTAAGAACTTTGCTTTCAAAATTCAGGTTCTCACGCCTGGGTTAGTTGTGTCAGTGGATGTACCACTGCACACTCGATGCAATTTGTAATTATCCAATACTGTAGCCCCAAGCCGAAGTTTATTGCAGTCTAATTCCAGAGAGGAGTATTCATGTCTAACTCTCCACCATTTTGGTTACAGCTTATCTTTTAGCTAATTCATTCACCATGAAATGATTTATAGAATAGACCTTATCTCAGTCATATTGATCTGCCTCTTGTGGTTATTATGATGGAGTCAAATTTTACTGCTTTTTCGAGGTTAAGATTCTATGTAGCCCTATTGAGTTCCCAACTAATACCTTCAATGACTTTTGATTCAATGTGATTTCCTCTTTTTTACAGCAATGGTCTTACATGTTGAAAAGAGAAACAGAATGCCTGGGGAGCAACATTTTAAGTAAATGAAGGCCCTTATTAGAAATAAAAACAATTGTGTCAATTCAAGTTGATACATGAGTTGTGCTTCTGGATGTGATCATAATTCATTTTTTTAAATGCTTTTATATTAGTGTGTCCTGGCATTTACAAGCAGGTTAGGTGATTGCTATGAATTTGCATATAAACAAAAAATTAACACAGAGCTAAGCTTGCTTCATTGTTATTTTATTTAAATGAGCTATATGAAATTTATATTTGGGAAAAGTACCCCATTGTTCAGGGGGAGTGCTTCCACCCCAACACTCAGAGATGGGCCTGTGTCCCAGTGTTCACAGAGTCTGGCCCCTACCCCTGTGCTTGGAGAGGGCAGGGTCTATATTCCAGCATTTGCAGAGTCTGGCCATCATCCTGATGCTTGGAGAGGGTGGGGCCTGTGTCTTGGCATTCGTGGAGAGACTGGCTGCCATCTCAATGCTTGGAGATGATGAGGCCATCGCCCCCATGCTTGGGGAGAGCATGGCCACTGCACAAGCACTTGGAAGGGGAGGGGCTGCCACTCCATCAGGACTGGAGGACAAAATATTGATCCTTAGATGACTCTCAGATCTTGAAATCTGATGAAGTCAGCCCTGCTGGGTTTTGGACTTGCTTGGGACCTATGACTCCTGTTTTCATTCCAGTCTGTCCCTTCTGGAATGGTCATATTTAGCCTAGACTTGTCCCTCCATTGCATATTGGAAGCAGATAACTTGTTTTCTAGGTTTGATACATTTGACAGATGTACAGAGGGGAATTGTACCCCACACCACACCCATAGCCAATTTTGATTAGACTTTGTACTTAGCATTGTTACTGACATGACTTTGGGGATATTGTGATAGAATGAATATAGTTTGCATATGGGATATTGTGATACAATGAACGTAGTTTGCATGCTTTTTGGGGGTTCAGAGTGCAGACTGTGGTGTCTTGGAGCCATGTACCCTAGAAAAACATGTTCTTAAACTTAATCCATTCCTGTGGGTATGAATAGGACCTTTGGATAAGGCTACTCAAGTAAAGGTGTGGCCCAGCTGAATCAAAATGGTTCTTAATCTTATAACTGAAAGCGTTATAGGGAAGGTCACAGAAAGAGAGAAAGCCACAGGGAGAAGCCAGAAGTTGAACGTTAACAGAAAGCAGAAGAGAAGGAAAAAGCCAAAAAAGGCTGCCACGTGCACTGTTATATGATAGAAAAGCCAAGGACCAAGGATGGCCAGCAGCCAGTCCCAGAACACCACAGTCTTCTGGGAGAAAGCATAGCCCTGATGACACCTTGATTTAGGACTTGTCCTATTCTCAAAACTGTGAGCCAATAAATTCTCATTGTTTAAGCCAACCCATTGCATGGCATTTGCTTTAGCAGTTGGTAAACTAAAACAGTACTCTGATCCATTGCTCTGTACTCTCTAACTATTCTTCATTACAGTCTTCAACTATTCTCCCATACCTTTAATTGATATGTGTACCCTATTAATACAAAAAGAGCTTTTAAAAAAAGAAACTAATGATTCTGAATTTCTTCTTTCTTTACTGCCACTCCAGGAGAGTTTTATTCAGTTTCTGTATGTCTTTTTTTGGTCTTGAGAAAAAAATGAAGGATAAAGGAGATTTGGTGTTTCAGGTTCACAATGAAGAGTTTTTTTTTTTTTTTTTTTTTTTTTTGAGAGAAAAGCAGGCAGGGCAGTAGTAGGGCAGTAGTAGGCCAGAAGCAATTAGGAGCACCTCAAAACAGATAGGGATGGCTCAGCTCCAGGCAGCACCACCTCCCTGGACCATGATGGACAGAAGGATGACAGCTGGTAGATCCTCTCAAAGTGCATCTGTGTTGTGTGTGCTGGGGCTCATAGATCAGTATCACATAACAAAAGAAGCAACACTGAAGATACACACCCAGTTTTCCAGCCCCAAATAAGCTCAGGATTCTTTAATAAACAAAGTGAAGTAGGAGCAGGGATTGGGAACCCTCGATAATAAGTGTTGAATTTCCTGCCAGCCAGCCAGTTAAGAAATTGTAGATTAAATCACATTTAGAGAAAGAAATATGTGGAATCTTAGGGCAATATTAATACTCCAAATTTATATTACCTGCTTTGACCTCTCTCCTGAATTGCAGTTCTGTTTGCAGACTCTACATTTTCTCTTGAGTGCTGCATCATGACCTCCAAATCAATTTACCTTACAGTAGGGTTAGATTTAAGGTTATAAATAACCCTGCAAAGAATATGCATATGACTGTGTCTTTCTTTTAGATTATTTCCATAAGATAAATTCCCAGAATTGGGATCCCTGGGTCAGGATCAGGATCAGGTGGTAGACAGGTATTTAATAGGGGACTTGCTGAGGCAAGATGAATTGTTTGTTATATATGGAAATCTAAAATGAGCATAAAAGAATCCTTTAGGATAGGAATTTAGAAATCTAGTTGTGCTGCTCTTTCTTGTGTTTTTATATCTATATTCTCACAGAAATACCAGCCACTTTCTTGGCCCTCTAACCTTTATGACATTAGCTCAGAGTTTCTCACTTATTGACTGTGCTGGTTTGGGTATATTATATATTCTTTAATGCAATCTTGTGGGGTCAGATTTATTAGTCTTTTGATTAGGGTGGAACCTTTCAATTGAGTGTTTCCATGGAGATATGACTCACCCAACTGTGGGTAGTACTTTTGATTAGATTATTTCCATGGAGGTGTGGCCCTGCCCATTCAGGGTGGGTCTTGATTGGTACACCAGATGACTTAACAGCCAACACAGACCCACATACTTGCTGACACTTAGAGATGCTTGGAGTTGCAGACAGAAGGATGTTTGGAGAACGCCATTTTGAAACACAACTCAGGAGCAAAGGACCAGCAGACACCAGCCACGTGCCTTCCCAGCTGACAGAGGTGAGCCGGTATCCTCTTGTTGATGCCTTAGTTTGGACACTTTCATGGCCTTAGGACTGTACATTTGTAACCAAATAAACCCCCTTGTTCTAGTTTGCTAATGCTGCTGGAATGTGAAACACCAGAGATGGATTGGCTTATATAAAAGGGGGTTTATTTGGTTACACAGTTACAGTCTTAAGGCCATAAAGTGTCCAAGGTAACACATCAACAATCAGGTACCTTCACTGGAGGATGGCCAATGGTGCCCGGAAAACCTCTGTTAGCTGGGAAGGCACATGGCTGATGTCTGCTCCAAAGTTCTGGTTTCAAAATGGCTTTCTCCCAGGACGTTCCTCTCTAGACTGCAGTTCCTCAAAAATGTCACTCCTAGTTACTCTTGGGGTGTTTGTCCTCTCTTAGCTTCTCCGGAGCAAGAGTCTGCTTTCAACAGCAAACTTCAAACTGTCTCTCAACTGCAGCTACTCTCTCTTCTCGGCTCTTGTGCATTCTTCAGTGTCCCTCTTGGCTGTAGCTGCTCTTCAAAATGTCACTCACAGCTGCACTGAGTTCCCTCTGTTTGACAGCTCATTTATATGGCTTCAGTGATTTAATTTAGACCCACGCTGAATGGGCAGGCCCACACCTCCGTGGAAATTATCCAATCAGAGTCATCACCCACAGTTAGGTGGGGCACATCTCCACAGAAACACTCAAAGAATTACAATCTAATCAACACTGATACCTCTGCCCACACAAGATTACATCAAAGATAATGGCATTTGGTGGGGACATAATACATTCAAATCGGCACACCCTTTATAAAAGCAAATCCATCTCTGGTATTTTGCATAATAGCAGCATTAGAAAACCAGAACATTGAGATTTTAGACCAGGATTCCTTGTTGTGGGGCTAGAGTGGCTGTCCTATGCATTGTAGGATGTCTAGCAACATCCTTGAACTTATGCACTAGATGCCAGTAGCAACCATCCCCTCCCCAGCAGCAACGATTAAAAATGTCTCCAGACATTGCCAAATATCCCCTGGGGAGAAAAGCTCCCCCCACTTGAAAACCACAGCACTACATTACATTGCAAGTTTCTTGAAGTTGACCATTTTGTCTCAAAAGATATTCTGAAACAGCTTTTCAATTTAGTCTTGTTTGATGTATGGCATTTTGATGCAGCATTAAAAAAACTCAATAATAAAACTTGTATTAAAAATGTATATGTTATCTATTCATTCATTGGTTGTTGGACATTTGGGCCACTTCAATCTTTTGGCCATTGTAAATAATGCCACTGTGAACATTAGACAATGGAATATTAGTCAGTCGTAAAAAGGAACGAAGGTCTAATACATGCGACAACATGGAAGAACTTGAAGACATCATATTGAGTGAAATAAGCCAGACACAAATGGACAAATATTGTATGAACTTACTGATGTGAAATAATTAGAATAAGAAAATTCATTGAGTCAGAATCTAGAATACTGGTAACCAAGGAACAGGGGTAGAGAATGGGGAGTTAATGCTTAAATTGTAGAGTTTCTATTTGGGTTTATCATAAAGTTTTGTAATGGATTGTAGTGATGGCAGCATAGCATGCTGAATATAATTAAGAGCACTGAATTATATATTTGAATGTGGTTAAAAGGGGAAATTTTAGGTTGTATATATATTACTAGAATACAATTAAATATATAACACAAACAGTGAAACTTATAGTAAATGAAGGACTATGGTTAAAATTACAATTACAAAAATGTTCTTTTATGAATTGTAACGAATGTACCACACTAATGCAAAGTGTTATTAATAGGGTATTACACAGGAACTCTGTATTTTATGCACAATTTTTTTGTAAACCCACAACTTCTCTAATAAAAAACAAAAATTTATATGAAGCATTTCGGATATCAGGTCTCTTCATTATATACCTGAACCTCATTAGAACCATTTAATCCATCTCTAATCTCATTCTTGGCTGTGTTTCATCTTATCCAAGATGAAGTAACTCTCAGACACGGGGTAGAGGATTTAAATATTTGCTGCTCATTACTAACACACACAAAAATGTATATGATGCAAACTTATGAAACTAACAGCTTCAAAATATCCAGCTTCATGGCACCACTGCTTTCCCTTTCCCTCTGCCTGTCTTTCTTCCTTTTTTTCTGTAGTATAGCCCTCCATCTCATGCTAACAGATTATTTGGATACACTTCTTGTTAAGTATGCCGGGTGGCCAAGGGTATACTTAAGGCATTGGTGAAAGGCACTTAATACAACCTTAATATGATACCAAGATGATCAGTTAGCAAGAGTGACCCATGGAATGGTCTGAGAAGAGGCACAAGCAAGCATCTTTTAGTTGAGAATATGGATGGTTAGTAAATTTCTCCAAGAAACTGGAAGATTATTATGTTAGGAAGCAGTAAGTACACTTTATAGGTTCCAAGGTCATATAGACTTAAAAAGTTCAAAATAACAAGAATCTCTGAACCTAGAATAAAACCTGGAACACGAACTGTATATAACCACTGCTAATGAAGTAATTTCAGATTCCATGATGGCCAGTTTCTCTGTTTTACTTTCCCTAAGGATAAAACTCTAAGTTATATGGATAAAATGTAAAACAGGCTGAATAGATCTGGTATTAAGGGTCCTGGCCTCTCTTCAGGTTCTGCTATAGATTTTTCTCAACTTCTGCAAGGCCTGAGCCTTGGTTTTGGCATCCCTTCTCTTCCTTCTTCAAATGAGCAGTGAAAACCACCATCATTATCATTAAAGGAAGGGAAGCACCTAGAAAGAAATCAGCCCATAAATATAACCGCTTAAATGATAACCAGGTTTGTGCAATTTGTTTGCCATGAGTGACTATTTTCAGATTGTATTTCAGCCATTTATATTAAATGTTATATCAGTACAAAATAACAGAGCTGCTTTGGGCTGCCACCCAGCTCCTCAATTCCCTTTCAGAAGCTGTTTCTTTTCAGAGGCATTCTGGTAAGAGGCAACTCACCACTTTGAAGAATATTGATTGATGTCAGAAGGAAAGAGACTGCAAATGTACACATATGCACATAAGTACATTACTGCTGGAGAAAAAAATGCAAGTTGATGTAAAATCCAGTGTAAAGGCATTAGATCAAACTTTAGTAGATGAAAGATTGTAAGGGCTTTGAAAATGAATATTAATAAAGATTTAGCAGCAAGAATCATTTTATTCCAAGCAAGTGTGTTACTCTTGCCAAAATTTTAATAAGATCTTCTCATGTACAGGGACCTATTTTGACTCATCTTTGAATAGGAAAGGTATTCAATACACATTTATTAGGTGGAATACTATGAGTCATTCCCAAATAGATGTTTTTTCATGCAAATACTTATTCTTTCAGCTCTTACTATATGTTGGATAGTTTGACTATCCCTCTGCCCGCTTAATCTCAACATGAACTCAATAGGTTTCTCTCAAGATGGTTCTTATCTCAAATGCCTGTAATCTATAGAAAATGTATTTAGCAAATTATTCAGGAACAAAACCTCAATTGACTTTGATTCTTCAGGATCAATTACTTAGCCCTGTTCATTCTTCTTTGAAAATCATTCTCTGATCTGTTCTTGGTGTTCAGTTTCTACTGCATTACCATCCTAACTGTAGTGTGGCATAATGGAACTTCAGAGGGCTGGCCTCCTATAACTAGCAGTAAAACCCTGAGCAAAATTTTTGGTGTCTTTATACCTCAGTTTACCTTCAGAAATGTGAAGGAGCTGCACCAGATCTGTGGTTTACAAACAGCAGGTCACAACCTGTTAGAGGGTCTTGAAATAAATATATTGTGTTCTTTATCAACATTTTCTAAAATTTAAATAGAATAAAGTTTAAAATTTCAAATGTCATCTTAAAGAGTAACAAATATGTCTGTAACAATCATATCTGATTTGACACCGACTTATCTTCAATAGCATACACACTCATGTTTCCTATACTCTTCTGTCCACCTACCTTTTTGGGTACTTGTTACAAATTATGTCTTTGTATGCCCCAAACTATGGATTGATCATTACTTTTTATGCATTTGCATTTTAAATAGCACCTGTAAAAAGTAGAATTAGATACCAAACAATATGATACAGAGGTACTGATATTTCTAAGTATCCAATGGTTAGCTCTACTGGAGGTCTTTATTTCTTTATGTCTCTCTGAACTGGTGTCTCATGTCCTTTCCTTTCTCTCTGAAGTACTCCCTTTGCATTTCTTGTAAGGCATATCTAGTGGTGATGAACTCTCTCAGTTTCTCTTTTATCTGGGGATGTCTTAACCTCTTCCTCATTTTTGAAACAAAGGTTTGCCAGATATAAAATTATTGGTAGGCAATTATTTCCTTCCAGCATTTTAAATATTTGGTTCCATTCCCTTCTTGCCTCCATGATTTCTGATGAGAACTCAGCACTTAATCTTACTGGATTCCCTTGTACATAGCTCATTTCTTTTCTCTTGCAACTTTCAGAACTCTCTCTTTGTCCTTTGCATTGAACAATTTGACTACTTTGTGTCTGGGCCTGGTTCTCTTTGAGTTTATCCTGTTCAGGGTTTGTTTGGCTTTTTGAATATGCACATACATGTCTTTCATTAAATTTGGGAAGTTTTCTGCTATTATTTCTTTGAATATTCCTTCTGCCCCTTTGTCTTTTTCTTCTCCTTTTGGAACTTCCACAATTCATATATTGTTATGCTTGATGGAGTCCCATAGGTATTTTAGGCTCTGTTCATTGTTTTCTATTCTTTTTTCTTTCCGTTCCTCAGCCTCACTCATTTCAATTGTCTTGTCTTTGAGTTCACTGATTCTTTCTTCTGCCACCTCCAATCTGCTGTTGAAACCCTCTTGGGTATTTTTCATTTCAGTTCTTGTGTTCATCACCTCCAGTATTCCTGTTCAGTTCCTATAAGAATCTCAAAGAGATTCTCTTATTCTTCACCCATTGTTTTCCTCATATCCTTTAGTTTGTTCTCCTAGTTTTGCTTTATCTCTTTGAGTATGTTGAGGACCACTTTTTAAAAGTCTTTGTCCAGTATGTTATAAGTCTGGGCTTCTTCATTGTTCCTTTGGATGGGCCATCATTTCTCCTCCCCCCCACCATGTAATCTTTTGTTGCAAACTATACATTTTAATATTTTAAAGTATTAACTCTGGGATTTTGTCCCTGAGGTGTCTGTTCCTTAAGTTTGTATACAGGTTCTGATGACTGAGATTTTCTTAAATGCCAGGAGTTAATCAAACAAACCAAAGCAAAAAGCACCTTTCACTGTTTTTGCAAATTAGCTGTGCTTTGGTTGATGGTCTCCTTCAGAGCTTAGCCTTCCTATCAAGAAGATCAGTCTGAGGCAGATGGGGAATGCAGGGTTCTCTCTGTCTTAACTGAGCTTGCATGGAACATGGAGCCTCCTTCTTTTCCTGAGCTGTGCTTGCTCTCAGGCTACCAGCCACTACATAAGCTGGTAGGTGATGTACCTACCTGCTATCTTGTTGGGCTGGATAATCTTCATCAACTACCCTAGCTTTAACATAAAGTAGCACAACACAGATCTCCCATCTGGATCCTGGGCAGCTGGTTCTTGAAGATTTTATAGCACACCAGCAGCTCCATCACCTCCTCCTTGGTGATGACGATGTGCTCTGGGACCAGCTTATGCTACATGATGTTAATGAAAAGCTCCTGCTGCAGGAACTGCTCCAGCTTGTAATTGGGGTCCATGTTGACCAAATACTGCTTGGCAGAGGGTGTCCTCCCCTGCTGCACCACAATGTGGGCCCAGGTGATGATCTCCTCAATCCATTGGCAGTATATCTTAATGGTCTTGACCCTGACCTTCTTCAGGGGGAAGAAGATAAACAACTGGTCATTGAGGTCATTTGTAAGCCACCAGCACAGGGAGTTCCATGCACCACAGGGGCTCTTCACTTGGTTCATCCCTGAACTGGGCTTTGAACTCTTCCAGCATCTGGTCCAGCTCATCCTGCATTACCAGGCAGCCAAGATCCTGGCACAGCTGAGTGATAGTCTTGTGGGTCTTCCAGAGCCAGTATGTCTCTTTCCCATTGTCCATGGCCTCATCACCTCCCACTGCCACAGCCACTGCCACTCAGATGCACTGTCATTAATATTGTTTTGTTAAACTTAAAATATTGTGTATGTAAAACACATTTCTTACTATGGTTCATGGTTAAAAAAGCTTGAAAGCCACTGCCCTACGTGATTTTAAAGTACTTCCATTTGAAAATTATATGGCTTTGTTCTAGACCCATACTACTTCTTGCATAGATTATTTCAACAGCCTTCTAACTATGCTCCCTGCCTAGAGTCACTTCCCTTTCCAATCCATCATGTACACCATTGCTAGGCTGATCTAAAATAGCTGTTTTCAAGTGTTATTCTCTGGCTCAAGCCCTTAAATTGTTTCCCTTTAGAAGAAAGACCCCATATTTAGCTTAGAATCAAAAGCACTTCCCAGTCTGGTTCCACTCTATCTTTATAAACTAATCTTCCTTCTCCGTCCTACCTGATCTCTGGATTTAAATCAAATAGGTCTACTTATGATCCCCTCAGCAACCTATGTAAATTCCTGCCCCGAAACTTGGCCTGCCTGTTCCCCCAGCTTGGAATACCTTGCCCCCTCACTCAGTGTATCCTTGGTTTATTTTTCCAGGTAAACTAATTTCTTCAAGTTTAATTTTTTAAAAACCTTGGTAATATTTTGATCAGGAAGATATTGATGAGGATTAAGTTAGTTTAATTAGAATTGAGAGCTTTAATACAGTGAATCTTCTTGGTTATAAACAGTATATGTCTTTCTAGTTGTTCAAGCCTAAGCAGTGTTTTAAAATTTTCTTCACATATGGTGGTGGTTTGAAACAAAAACAGAACTTGGTACCAGGAGAGAGGGCACTGTCATTGCACATACCAAAAATGTAGAAATGGCTTTGGAATTGGGTGACGGGAGGCTAGAAGAATTGTGAGGTGCTTGACAGAAAAGGCCTAGATTGTTTTGAAGAGATGGTTTATAGAAGTGTGGATGCTAAAGTACCTCTGATGGGGCCTTAGAAGAAAATGATGAAAGAAACTGTAAGAAAGGTGATCCTTGTTTAAAGTGGCAGAGAACTTGGCAAAATTGAGTCCTAATGTCAGATGGAAGGTGGAAATTGAAAATGATGAGCTTGGCTAGTTAGATGAGAAGATTTCCAAGCTAAGTGTAGAAAGTGCAGCCTTATGCTTCCTTGCAGCATATAGTAGAATGTGAGAGGAAAGGTAGAAGCTTAGAACTGAACTCCTAGGCACAAAAAAAAAAAAAAAAAAAAAAAAAGAAATTGATGGTTTGGAAAATTCTGAACCTCCAGAAAGTGTGTCCTCAGATGATAGTGCCCCATGTGAGGGCTTAACTAAACATGGAACCATTCAAACATTTCAGTGCAGGACAGGATTGGAGGTGCAGTTATCCAGGAAGAATCTGCAGAAAATCCTACAGTCTGATGGTTTGGAGCCCTGTGTACCACATGCAAAACTGACAAGTTTTCTTTGTGAGATCTGTATGAACAGAGCCACTACCAGCCTGGATTAAAAGGGACACATTGAAGGAAAAATCATTTTAAGTACAGGGCCATGGAAGCTGAGGTCTAAACTGAAGACATCGTCTCAGGCCAAGAACATGGGCTCACCCACGTGTGTTGAAAGGTTGAGTGTGCCCTGGTGCTTGGAGAGGGCAGGCTTTCTACCTATTTTTCTGGAAGAGCGCTACCACCCGTTTTCTCTGATGCCTGGGGGATTCTTGGGGAGTCTGGCCACCACCCCAATGCTTGATGAGGGTAGAGCCTAAAGCCTGGCTGCCATCCTGATGCTGGGATGCTTGAAGAGGGTGGAGCCTTCACCCCAGTGATGGGGAGAGTACAGCCCCTGTGCAAGCACTTAAAAGGGGGTGGGGCTGCTGCTTATTCAGGCCTGGAGGATAAAATATCATTGCATGGATGACTATTAGACCTTGAAATCTAGTGAAATTTGTCCTGATGGGTTTGGGACTTGTTTGAGACCTATGACCCTTGTTTTCCTTGCAATTTCTCCCTTCTGGCATGGGAATGTTTATCCTATACCTGTCCCTCCTTTGTATATTGGAAGCAGATAACTTGTTCTCTAGGTTTCACAGATCCAGTGATAGAAGGAATTATGCCCCAGGGCAGACCATACCCATAACCAATTTTGATGAGACTTTGTACTAAGTGTTATTTCTGAAATGACTTAGGGCTTTTGGGATATTGTGATGGAATGAATATATTTTGTATGAGGAAAAAACATGTCTTCTGGGTTCCAGAGGTTGAAGTGTGATTTGAAGCTGTATGTACCCTAGAAAAAAACATGTTCTTAAATTTAGTCCATTCCTATGAATACAAACCCATTGTGAGTAGGACCTTTCGATGAGTCTATTTCAGTTAAGGTGTGACCCACCTCATTCAGGATGGGTCTTAATCCTATTCCAGGAGTCCTTTACAAATGGAATAAATACAGAAAGAGAGAGAGAAAGCCACAGAAGCAAGAAGTTGAAATCAATGGAACCTGAAAGAGAAGGGAGAGACCAGCAGAAGCTTCCACGTGACAGAGGAGCCCAGAATTGCTGGCAGCCAGTCTTCAGGAAAAAAGCATTGCCATGATAATGCCTTGATAAGGACATTTTCTCAGTCTCAGACTGTAAGCTAATAAATAAGCATTGTTTAAGCCAACCCATTTCTTGGTATCTAATTTGAGCAGCCCAGGAAATGAAACATATGTTCTAGGAAATTACCTTGTATATGGTAAGTACTTAATAAATATTTTTTAATGGCTATGTTATTAAATTTAATGATAAATTAGTACCTATTTTGATTGGGAAGGAATCAGAGTTGCCCAGTTTAATTTATTCAACCTAATAGTAAAATTAAAAGTGAAAAATAACTTTAAAATGAAAATGACTGGTTAGAATGATTATAAATATATTAAAAATAGTAAAGAGACTTGGATATAAAATCCTGAGAATTGGTGTTCATTTTTACTACTCCTCTGCTAGTGCTTAAAAAAATGGAAGACAGAAAATCTTGGTAAAAAAGCAGAAAATCTGAGGTACCAGACTTTTCCAGTGCTGCCACTGACTTGCTTGTGATCAGAAGGTTTATTATTTGCTATTTTGATTTCCTTTTTTTCTACATGTTTAAAGTTTTTATTTCCTCTTCATTGTTCCTGAATACTCACTGCTAAATTGAAAGCAGGCTTGATTGGCATGTAAAGAGTAGGCTTTAAACTCCTTGGAGATAGGTTAGATGACCATGGTGATGACACTGATGCTGACGATCTGGGGGGCCTTGGAGGAGCCCCTCAATAAATGACATACCCCTTCCCCACCTTGGTCAGGATAAGTTTAAAAATCAAATAAAGAGCAAAGATATTAGGGATAGAGATTGGAATATGTTGTTTAGACCACTGAGACAATGGGGCTTGCTAATAAAGAACCCCAGAATTAAGCAGTTTACTACTAGATTGGAATAGGCCTCCTCTGGCAGAGGAAATTTTCTGGCTAAGACTTACAGAATGGAGGAGGAGAACACATTCTCCCTGAGGGGAGGCTCATTTTTGAAAGAGGAAAGGGTTTGAGCTGAGCCAAACTCTTGGGATTATACTTCCCCAAATTTACCACTCAGATAAACCATTCAATCTCGCCAGGGATGGCAGGTGAGTTAAGACGTGGAAAGAGATCCAGAGAGTACTTGGGACAAATCCCTCCTGTGGAAACTAGGACTGTGGGAAAAGGTGATCCCTCCCTGAAAACAATGACTCGCATCAGAAGAAAAAGGTGCAGTTAACTGAAAAATCAGAGAGTGGTTAAATAAATGACTTTTCTGGAGAGTTGATTTAGTTTGGAGTGGGACTAGGATCACTTTTATTTTCAAACTTTCTCTGGAACTATTATCTACTTCTCTTTATAATAAATAGAAAGAAGATTTTGGCATTCACATGGCTGTCCACACACAGGAAGATCATCTTGGAGGACTTTCCAACTTTTGATCCTGTGGTTGTAAAATCCATTATCATCTTATTGCATAAAAATAACATATAAATGTTATAGACCATAAAGCTTTGAAGTGTGGTTGTAAATTATATAAGCATATCTGTACGTATACATATTCATGTTGTGATACATTCAAATGAAAAATATTCTTTGCTGCATTGCTGCAGCGAGTTTCTATTCTAAAATATATTCTGGAGACAGCAGCAGTGTCTCCTCTCTTTGTAAATGACTAATGCGAGAAGGTAACTTTGGAAATTACATTGCGATGTAATCATCCATATTGTGTATTGTGGATAAAATTGATTAGAATAATATTGAAACTCCCCCTAGGGACTCTACAATTATAAGTCAAGTCCCAAATGGAAAAGGTTTTTTGAAAAGTTGGCAGATGTCTTAATGAAAATGAAGCATTACAATAATATATTAGGGCAATTTGTTCATTATTGACAAGCAAATCACTAAACTATATAAATTACTGGATTAGACAGGCAGAATTACTTTTCTTTCAGTGAATGGTTAATCAAATATTACTTTTAAATGCTCATTTGTTTAAGTTTTTGATATGCATATTAGCAGACAAATGATTGCCCTTTACTTAGAGCTCCAACTTGGTGTTAGACACTGAAAATCCAAATATTTGAATTTATGTCTATTAGGATCCAGATTCAACCTCAAGTTTGAAATTTACCATTCAGAGTCCATGGTAAGATATATCCAAGCATGAAGATTTTTGTATTGCTCTTAATAAACCTGTTTGCCTGGTATTTTTTATTCCTTTTATCTTGTTTTTGTTTTTAAACAGCCTTTCACAAAAGAACAGCATTGAAATAAATACTCGAAGAACAGATAGAGCTGTTTAACAATCCACAATGTGGGAGATTTGTAAATGATTTAAAAGTTTGTTTCTGCATTTGTTTTCAAGGGCTTGACCAAGCACAGAAGCTCCATATACATCAGCAACTAGAGCAAATCTATTCTAATAGATTTTTACTCCAAGAACAGGAATCTTTCTATTTCATATTGCACATGAATATTAAATAAACTACCTGCTGGCAACTACACAATATTTTAGTCTCTAATTTAAAAAGTACACTGTATTTTAATACCTATTTTTAAACAGATATCAATTTTTATGGAGCAGTACATGAGTTGTTGATGGATAAATCACCCAAGCATGGTTAAAGAGAGCCTAATCTCCAGCTGGTACCAGATCCATTTAATTGTATCTTCTGACCTTACCTCACCTGAGGCTGCATTAAAATCATAATACAGTTCAAGTGTAAAAATGATATACTGTTTGTTCGCCCTGTTTATAGAGGGGCAAACATACAGTTAAATTCATATGTTTAAAATTAGTGTAGTCATTTGAAAAGGTTGAGTTAGATCAAACTGCCTCTGAGCGTTTTCTCTGCCCTTTTTTATTTAAATGACTAGGGCCTCCATAGTCAGATGACAGCGACTGTTAAGAAAGTTGTAGCAGCTTTTTCTGGACACTCAGAAGATTGCTCCCCTCTATCAAACACAGAGAGCTTTCAAGCATCATTTAATAACAGAACAGTCCATTTTATTTAAATGTGTTTGGCATGCAATAGGACAGAAACTTTTGGGTGTTCTGAGTCCTTTACAAATGTGGTAATATTTTTGAATGACCCAATTAGCAGCTCTTGAATTTATCTCCATTTTCATTAGGCTGAAATGTTGGTCTTAGATTCTTGTGGCAGGTTCATTTTCATAAATTATGATCTCTGGCTTTTTCTGTTTTAAGAGCCAGGCTTTTGTTGTTTTGTGTGTGTGTGTGTGTGTGTGTGTGTGTGTGTGTGTGTTTTAAGTGGTGCTCCAGCTAGATCTATAGTGGCCTTAACAATGTTTCTAAAAGCTGAATTAAGAAAATTGAAAATGGCATTGCTTTTGAATTCTGAGTCAAAGAACCGATTAACTGATAATCATTACAACTATTATTGGAGTGCTTCCTCTGTGTCAGACAAGCTTGGTGCTGGGCACCCACAACACGTAATGCACTAGAACAAGGAGGCCCAACAAGAACAGGGACCTTGTCTCTTTTATTCACCATTTATTCATCTCCAATGCCTGAAAGAGTGCCTGGAATGAGGCAGATGCCCAAAGACTTGAGTGTTGAATAAATCAATGAATGGATGAATGCATTATCTCGTTGAGTCTCTAAAACTACAGGATAAAGTATGAAATAGGTTTATCCCCATTTTACAAAAGAGGCAACTAAAGCTCAGGGAAATTAAGTAGCTTGTCTGAGATCACATCTATTCAGGTGCAGAGCCAGAATTTGGAATTCTGCCTGATTCCAGGGTCCATGCATTTAACCATTATAATAACCAGTCACAGCGGTTCTCAAACTTTGGTAGGCATCAGAAGCTCCTAGTGGGATTATTAAAACCCAGATTTCTGCCCCTCATCCCCCACCGTTTCTATTTCAATAAGTCTGGGTGGAGCCTGAGAATATGCATCTTTAATGAGCTACCAGATGAGGCTGATGCTGCTGATGCTGCTGATTTTGATACCACACTTTGAGAATCACTGGCCCAGTGATTCAAACTGAGTCTTCTCAGCAAATTAAAATAAAATAAATTAGAATTAAAAGTAAAAATGCATTTGCAGTCTATTTTTGTCTACAATAGTTACAACAACACCTTCAACAAAATCAGCTTTTTCTGTTTCTATCTTTTACAATACAGGTCCGTTCTGACAACCATATGGACTCCCCTACATCCATGTTTTATGATAAATTTCAATGCAGAATGTAGAGCTGATTCTAAACAATGAATGTATTTGTTATATTGATTGATCTGATGGACCCAAATCACTTTCCTGAACTAATTTTTATCTTTTTTTCCAGGGAGTTTTTGCAGAAACTAGTGTACCTCCTTTAACTTATATAGTATCTTTATTCCAGAAGAATGAAAAATGTACCCAATAGTAGCCAACTCAAGTTCAGAGCATAGCAATCTATATGTTTCTCTGTCCAAAAAACAAACAAACCAAACACAATAGCTACATTTAATTCTCCTGGAAACATTTGCTGAATGGTGAACTTATGGGAGTTGAAAAAACAAATTTAAAGTCATGGAAATATCTGGAGAACTATTTGCTAGATGTTTGTCTTAGTTTCCCAGATGCTAAAACAAATAGCATGCAAGGGGTTGGCTTAAACAACAGGAATTTATAGGTCCATGGTTTTGAGGCTAGAAAAAATCCAAAATCAAGATATCAGCAAGGTGGTCTTTCTCCTTGTAGACTATGGTGTTCTGAGGCTGGCTGTCAGTGATCCTCGAGTCCTTGGCTTTTCTGTCACGAGGCAATGCACCTACAGGCTTCTACTTTCTCTTCCAGGATTCCACTGGCTTTCAGCCTCCTCTTCTCCAGATGGTTCTCTTCATAAACCCTCCAGAAATAGGATTAAGTCCCAACTTCATTCAGTTGGGACCTACATTAACTAAAAATAATATCTTCTAAAGGTTCTATTTATAATGTCAATTCTCCCTACCACCCATTATCGCCCTCATCCTTTTCTCCTGGATTTCTGGAAGCACATCCTTATTGGTTTACCATCCCTGGATTGGCCCCTGCCAGCCCTTCCCCACAGTCCTGCCAGAGTTATTTCCTATGATGCGGGCCTGATCATGGCAAGCCCTTCATCAATAGCTGTCTGTGGCTTCATAACACATTTAGGGTAACATTCATTCTAAACTTTGTCTTAAAAGACCCCTTACATTCTTTCTGCTTCCTATGGTTTTCATCTCCTAGTACCTCTTTCTAATACCCATCCTTCCATCCAGTCTTACTGAAATTCTTACAGATCCCAAATGCATCCTGTTTTAGACATTTGTGCCTTTTTACCTCTGCCTGGAATACTCCTTCCTCCCCATATACATACAGGCCCATACATACCTTTGTCTATTCAATTCCTATTTATTTTGCAAAGCCTATTCTAGTGCCACTTCCTCCATGACCATCCCTAATTGCTTCTCTGATTGTAATGCCTCAACTTTCACTTCAATACCGTAATCTTTTCATATTTTTTCCCATGAATTTCATGAGGCAGGAAACAGGTCTTCTGATTTAACTATATTCCAGTTGCTGGTAGAATACCAGTTTCCTTGGTAGAGATTCAAAAATTTAGTGAAAGAAAAAGAAAGAGAGAGAGAAATGGATAGAGAGAGGGAGGGAGGGAGGAAGGAAGGAAGGAAGAGAGGATGGAGGAAGAGAGAGGAGATAAAGAATTTCCAGATGGTTGATTCAGATAGCTTGTATATTTTCTCTTTGGCAAAACCATATGATTCAGAGGAAAGAATCCTGATAATGGAATTCTTTCTGAATAACACTCTGTTGTCTGTTGTCTCCCTGTAAAATGACAGACTCTTTGGGCTACTTTCCAGTACAAAATTCCTTGATTAACCATCTTAGACAAGAAAAGGAAATAAAAGGAAGTTGATGCCTTAAACAATGGAAGATCATATATTTCCCTTGCTAATTTGTAACATTTAAAGCCTTTAGAGGACCTCAACTCTACTGAACATTCAACTCCTATTCTTTGTATTTCCTCAGGCTTCATGTGGTGATCTACAAGTGAGTTAATTTTGAATATTACATGAAGTATCACTCAATAAACTAGTGATGGAGAAATGGTTAAAAAAAAAAAAAGTCTCCAGTGTTTAAGGCTGAACCAGTTTAACGGTTTTCAACTTTTAACCAGTGACCCTTTTTTCAAAGAAAATTTGCTCCTAGCATAGACGTAAAACATAAATATTCACTCTGTAAAATTGGTTAGAGTGGTATTGCTCTGATGATTTAAGTGTGAGTATGGAGGAGGAGGGAGCCTGGATTCCTGAATGCTGATATTGCCACACTCCCAGTTCTAACTCCGATACCCTTCTGTTGGGGTGCTGAGGGCTCCTCTGAGCACAGTTTGAAAACCAGTGTTTCTAACCTAATACTCTCAAAAAAAAAAAAAAAAGGAAAAACTATTGCAGAATGGTCAGGAGATTTATACAACATCTTGGCAAATAAGTGGTGAAATTGGGATTAGAAATGGGTCTTCTGTTTTTCAGACCAGTATCTATACCATGACATCCATGTATATTCCCAGCGCCACTTTGAATTTAGTGTAACAAACAGTCATGGAATGTTTTATAACCCCATGAAAGAACCCTGACCACTTTGTCTTCTTCCCGTCAAGCATCACTCTACAAAGGAATGAATAGTTAGGCTCTTTACACAGGTAATTAATGTTCTTAGTTCTTATGGGTTTAGACCCTGTGTAGGTAGCTTTCATTTTCAGGGAATTTTAATCCCCATAAATGCCTGCATTATATCTCAGAAATGATTCTTGCTCTTGTCACATTTGTGGCCATTAGCAAGGTCTTACAATGGGACTCCTGGAACACCAGAGTAGACTGAAGTGGAGTTAGAGTTCTGTATTGAAAGGTCACCTTTTCTACATTGCTTTTAAATAAAGAGTTCATAGAAACTGAGAGGTGGTGACTAATTTCATGACCAATAAGTCTTGTATCCTTTTTAAGGGCTTTTATCTTTCCAAAAACACTTCAACCTTATCTTCTTTTAAAACATCACCTTATGAGGCCAACTTCAGTCTGTTTTCAAATCTGTGATTTTCCTCTCTTATTGATTAGGTAAATCTAAGAAAAGTTGTAAAGAGAAATCCTATCTACTGTATCTGCATAATAATAGAAGATGAAGATAGTATCACAAATATTCAAGGTCAAGTGTATAGAAATGGGACAAATGTCCAAAATTCTATGGACTAATTTCATATTTGTTGCTTTTAGTCAAACTGAAGGATTACCAATGGCTTCTGGAAGTTTTTCAAAGTGTTTGGAATGATAGGATCAGATCATGCCTCACCCATTTTGTGGAAGCTGCCAGTCCTTGTGAATATGTGTTAATAATGACAAAGGATAATATTCGAGTATATACAACGTGCTAGGCAGGTTCTGAGTGCTTTCACATCTTTGACTCATTTAATCTTCAAATACCCCTAGGAGTTAAGTACTATTTACTCTTCCAGTTTTAAGAAACAGGAATTTGAAGCACAAAGAGTTTATATAACTTCCCCAGTATTGCACAGAAATGGAGTGCAATGGACTGATTCAAGGCACTCAGAGGCTAATGCTGACACTCTTAACCATATGTTACACTGTATCACATTTTATTGCTTACAATGGGTAGATTCCCCACAAAAAGATGACAGGTTGCTTAAAAACTTTTTAAGAAGTTCCATCCCCTCAAAATCAACACTCTGGCCTGAGTAACCCACAGAATCTATTTTCTCAATTCAACAATACATAGGCCAACTATGGAAATGCATATTTAGAGCAGTCTTCTAGTCTTGCTCTCTTCCCTTGCACTTGTTAAATTGATTTAGTCTTGAGATAAAGTGAGTCATGACTTGTCTTATCTTACCTATTATGTTGTAAATAATAAGAGGGCAGACAAAGTGACTTATTTATATTTCTAACCCCTGCTTATTAAGAACAATGCCTTATAGATATTGGAAAAAATACCCTGTATTTCATCCTCCACTAAATTTTCCGGTACAATCAAAGAATACTATATTCCTTGGCCAAGTGGTGGGCTACGAAATGTTTAACAACCAGCTTTCTAGGGAAAACTTTTTAAAACCCTCCTTGTAACATTTGCCAATTCCCATGGTGTAAATACTCTTACCACAGTCAATTTACTATCATGATGTCACTGAATATGGAGTTGGAAAGAGATGCTAACCACCAGCTTTTGCCAGTTGCCAGCAACGCCTTTGCTTTGGCCTTTCAAAAACAAACAAACAAAAAAAAAATGTTTAAGTCCTGCTGAAGAGGGAGGAGAAAAGATAAAGGATGATATAAGTAAATCTTGACTTCAGGGCTTCTCCTTAGCCTCCTCTAGAACAATAAACCTTCACAAATCTTGCTATGGCTGAGTCAGCTGCCCCTTATGTTATGCTACCAAAATACGTGTGCAGACCACTCCATCAAAGAATTAATCACTCTCTCTTTTACTTGTCCAGCTCCCCTAGTCATATGTAAACTCCTTGAGGGAAGGGATTATTTTATCACTGTTTAAGCCCCTGAGCCTAGCCCAGAGAAGGTATTCAAAAAAATATTTGTTGAATGAATGAATAAATGCTGGGAAGAAAAAAATTGTTCTACCAAAAGGATTGTTTTTATTTCTTTATTAGCAATCAGAAGTCATGAGTATCCACCTGGATTTTGGCCTAAGGCTGAATTTGCCTGCTCTGTTGATTTATGGTTAATCCATAGTATTACCCTTTAACATAAGTTATTAGTCATCGGTGATTAAGTTCTGTGGACTTTTGATTAGGAGTAATTAATTTTCCATTCTTAACAATACTAGTGAAATTTCAGGTGAAATGAAAAGTAACCACAGAATAAGCATTTGCATCTACTTAACGGCTTGTCTTCATTATGCAGCAAACAGAAACAAAGTACTTCACGTCCATCGTAGCAAAGGGCTTGAGAATGGGGTGTAAAGAGCTAGATAAAGAAAGGCAGGCAGGCAGACAATAAGCAGAGAAGACTAACTTAAATTATTATAAATGTATTTACAGAGATAGGTTATCAGTTTTATTACAGATATACTGGATAATAGAAAAAAATTGAATAATTTATCTAGCAATTTTCACATAAGCAATATTATTAAAATGAAGACATGAAAGGAGGTTATAGAAGAGAGTATATGGAGGCCATGAATAAATGCATTAGGCAGCAGAAATGGTGAATGTTTTAGGAGGTTTGGACTAGGTTTTTATAAAAAAAAAAGAAAGTACTTAATTTCTGTGAAGTCTTAAAATATCTGCTGCGTGAAACAATTGCCTAGAGTTTATCCCCATCCTTTTATTGCTACCAGTGTTTTCAAAGACTAAAGTAGTTCTTTGTCATACTACTGTTCTGGAAAAAATAAAAAGGAGTGACAAATGAAGACAGTGGTAATAGGGAATGAGGAAAGAAAAGTAGAGGAGGAAACAAGGCTGCAAGCCAAATAAACATTTGCGTGAAGAAAACTGTAGAGTCTCAAACATCTGTGTGATATTTTGCAGATTTAGGGGGGAAAAATATTTCTCCTGTTCATTTTTTTAAATAATTATTCCTATTTCCTCCTTAAAATGTACAATTATATAAATACCATTATTATTATTATTTATTTCCATAAAATATTATTTTAAAAAGCATATTGACCTTTAACTACAGATTTAGAAAAAACCACGACATAGTATTGTCATTTTTCTTAAGGAAAAAGCCTAAATGCAAGCTAAGCAGACTTGGTTTCTTCAGGAGATTCACAGCACATTGTTTGTTTTTTATTCAAAAGTAAAATGTATGTTCAGAAGACAGAGCAATAGATGATGGATGATAGATAGGGAGGGAAAGAAATGGCGGTGTGACAGCATGTTAAAGTTGGTGGATTGGGGTATCAGGGGACGGGGGTCAGGGTATGCTGTGTAAGGGGTTTGTATTGTTTTTGCAACTATTCCTGTAACTATGAATTTATTTCAAAATAAAATTTAAAAATAAATAAATAAATAAAAAAGTAAAATGTGATAGAGTCTCTAATTTAACCACAGCTAGCTTCCACAACTTTAGACAAAGATGATCCCTCTACTTACGGATAGTTTGGAAAAGAAGAGACTTTTTGAGTGCAGTGCTCTAACAAGTTGAAGAGCAGGTGACAGTCTCAAACTACAAACACTGAGATGCAATGAGCACTCCTAAAAGCAAATTCAAAAGCCACAGGTTTTCTTCTCTGGTTAGTGGCTGCTATGTTTGTGGGATGTGTGTACATGTGTGTATCTTACTAATTCTCATATAATCCTATTATTATAGAAAATGCATTGGTCTTTGATTTGGGCATCCATTTCTGAACAATATTGCCTCTGCTGTCTAGAATTCTTAGAGATTGTATCTTTCTGTTTTAATGAGTGTCTTAGTTTCCTAGCTGCTAAAAAATATATATATATATATATGCAATGGGTTGGCTTAAATGATGGCAATTTATTAGCTCACAGTTTTGAGGCTAAGAGAAGTCCAAACTCAATGTGTCAGCAAGGCGATGCTTTCTCTCCAAAGAGTGATGTTCTGGGGCTGGCTGCCAGCAATCCTTTCGTCCTTGGCTTTTCTGTCACATATGGATGTCCCCTCCTTTCTCTTCAGGGTTCTGTTGACTTCCAGCTTCTGGCTCCTCACCTTGGCTTTCTCTCTCTGTGGCCTTCTCTATAAGGCCTCCAATTATAGGATTTAGACCCATCCTACTTCAGTTGGCCACACCATCACTAAAAATAACCTCATCAAAAGGTCTCATTTACAATGGGTTCACACCCATAGGAACGGATATAGATTAAGAACATGTTTTCCTAGGGTACATAATCCAATCTCTAACAGTGAGTTTTCCAGATATTAAGTATTCGTGTTTGGGGACACCAAATTGCTTATATTTACTTTGTTAATTTTGTTTACATTTATCTGAAATATCTTAAAACCCTTGCCTTTTTAAACAGTCAATACAATAAAACTGAGTCTTTCTTTGCCTCCTCATCAGTATCATTATTGAAAGCACTTACTGTTTGTTGCTGTCATACAAAGATGCCCTCCAGGCCCAGTCAGTGTTTGGGTTCTTTGTCTCTACACTAAGGCGTCCTAAACTGCTATGTGTTTTGAGTTGCTTACTGACAACCTTGTTGCTGTAATTGTTATCTGCCAGTAGTAATACTCCCTTCTTTATTGCTTGTTTGTACTCCTTTTTAAAGACTTAAACTGAATCATAATATTTATCAAAATGGTGTCCATTAAAAATGCAAACGAAGACGACGGCTTTTAGTTTACAAATTGTAATAACATTTCTTTGCACCTATGTTTAGGCTCACTTTTAGTTTCTTGGTTGTAGTTTAAATAACCAAGGTATTTACAATGCTTACATTTGAAATAATGTGGTAGTTGATATTCTGGGAAGTCATGGTTATTCCTAACAATATTTTTTTAATGAAAATAAAGTTCTAAATGAAATTATGACTCAAAGACAAAAAGTTTCTTGGCATTCACTGGGAAAATTGTTCATTTCCTTTGTCAGTTGACATGATGGAAATAGACAGAAATACTTCAGAGACTGCTTTTATCTGAGCAGAATTGTGATCTCATTCTCTCTCTCTCTCTCTTTCATTCTCTCGTATGCATACACCTACACCCAAACCTTTTGGACCTTCTCTGATAAGGAAGAGTGTTGTTCCTTCCAGCCCTTCTTTTTTTAAATAATGACTTTTCTTCATGGTCTAGCTAATGGTCTTTTGCATCTTGGGTCACATGAGCAATAAGAAGCAAGAGAGACGAAATCATGACATTTCACGATGTTGTGAGGAAAATAAAGCTGCTGATCCTTTCACCACTCATACTCCTTCTCCTCCAGCTACAGTTCATGACAGTGAGAGATGAAAATTCATTCAGCACATAATCCTTTCCAGGACAAGGAAATTTGAATGCAATTGGAAATATTTTTGTACCATTTCTTTGGTTGAAACTCAATTTATATCAGAAACATTAGTACACAGTTATTTAAGGATAGGATGACTATATCCCTTTTGAAAGTGAAAAGAGGAACTACTACTAATAATGAGAAGTGGACTATGACATCATTTGGGACTATCCTGGATAAACCAGAAGTGGGGTCACCCTATTCAAGTAATACGTGAAACCATGAGTCAAAGCACAGACCCTCACTGACCACGCGGAAGACATGTTAGTAAGACCACACAGACATTTGTGATGCTAAAATGTCAGGTTTAATGTCGCAGTGATATTGGAAAACAATCAAAACTGAAAATGTGATATTTTATATCTTACCATATACTATCATTTGGTACATTAAAAAGAAACTCTATCTTATATATATGATTATCCTATCTAATGATGTTATAAAAACTAGGAACCTGACAAAAAGGCAGCCTATGTGGATACATTCTCAAAGAGGTGGTCCTGAAAAAGAAATCTCTGTCCCTAACAGTTGATATATTCACTACTTAGTTCTACATGCCTATAATTTCTACATCAGTATAACATAAAAATTGTTACAATGAATGACTATTATATAAATACTCTTGATTAACAAATAGTCTTTGTCTTAATGTTTAAGGAGTCCTTATTAGAAATTAGAATGATATTGAGTTGCTCCTAAAAATATGTGCCTTGGATGACTGTAGACTTCAAAATTCTTGGATCTGACTGATTTTAAGTTTAGAGAAGAATTCTAAAATAAGGCTGGGATTCTGTGGGGAAGGGAAGAGTTACTGATTGATGATATCTACCCCAGGGGCAAGATGGGGAAATTCCTGTGATTTCATATGCTGCATAATTGCTTATCTTGGCCTGTCAGATAAAATCTAATACTATTATCTGGCATTTAAGGGCCTCCCAAATCTACCTACCTGTTTTCCGAACTTAATGTCCCAAACAACCATCTAAACTAAACTTCTAGCCAGCCTGATAATAGTTATTGTCCCTGAAAAATCTTACTTTATTCCTCACTCCTCTTGGGTGGATTTCCTTGGCACATACTCTGAAACTGAGATGTGCATGCAGGAAATGTGATGGAAAATACTCTTTGAACTCCTGTAAGGAAGCCATGGAAGCAGGATTGGGCAGAGGGAGAAGTCGAACCATAATGTACTTGGAATGGAGACCTCAGTCAATCCCACAGGGGCTCTGGAGCTGAGATGGCCCTGCAGAGTTGTCTCACATTGATTCAAGTAGACAGACCTTTGTACCATCACACTGACAAGACACTGAGTATGGGCTGACCCTATGAAGGGGCCCTAAGCTTGGGTGACACCAGTCCCTTGGGCTGAAGACAGTTCATGGACAAGGATTCATTTGTGAACTTTAGCAACCAACACTCCTGGAAGCTGAGGAAATGAGTTTCTGGGTCCTAAAGCAGGGATATGAGTGGCACCCCAGCAGTCACTACACCACTCTTACCTGGAAAGCCACTGTGATGTCCCCTTTTTCAGCAAAGGTCAAAGGCTATCTGTTACTCCTTTCCTGGCCTGACTACCCTAGGCTATAGAAAGTTTTCACAATCTTGAATCCCTTTAACGTATCATGACAGCACAATGACAGCAGACACAGAAGAGGCAGAATAGAGGTTGAGACACACCTCCACACTTTTTTAGGCAATGTTTATTTTTACATGATTTGATTCAGGATGACAAAAGTACCAGGGTTTTGTAAAAAACATGAATTGTAAACACAATGGCATTGAGTTCATTCCCAAATGATCTCAGAGTTACCCTTACCTCCCACCTACCTCTTCACCACTCCAGAGAAGGCAGTTCTAACCAGAAGTTTGAGGAGATATTTTCAAGACTGGTTTTATGATACTTGGGATCCAAGTAATGCAGCATCTGGGGCTAATGTGACACTGAGTGACACAAATTAGAAGTGTGTCCTTTCCCCAACTGTTCTGCAAACTACTGTGCAGCTCTTGCTCCCCAAGCAGAAGGAGTAATGTGGCATCCAAAGGTGGAGTAATCACTTGGATGGCACTGGCAGCCACTGAAGGGGTGAGACTATTGTTAAGTGTTGCAGACATCACTGAGGAAGCTGGAGCAGGAAAACATGAATGGACAATTCACAAGCACATTTGAGCAACTCTCTTGGAACTTTCATATGTGGGGAAGATTGCTGAGTTTATGCCCCGATGCATGGGGTAAGGTTGGGGGTGTGGATAGTGGAGCTGCCAAGTTGATGACATTCATACATGGAGGTTAGTGTGAGCTAATTTGGAAACCACAGGTTCTCCTGGAATTTGTCGCATAATGCCTTTGAGACTTTATTCATGTGTGTTTCTTTTTCTCCCATAGGTAAGGACTATATCTTTCCTCCACAAATATTTAATGATTAATTCATAGATTGGTCTTATAAGGTCTAAACGATTTGATTTCTTACTTGTCTCATTCTTATCTGCAGACCTGGGTTCAGTAAGCAAGTAATCATAAACATGTATTTTCTCACTATTCACCACCCAATGATTAGTGCCTTTCTCCATGAGCTTTCTTTTTCTTTTTCTTTTTTTTTTTTTTTGTCTTTGATGATCAGAGTCCCTGTGCCCTCGTTTGTCTTCTTCTAAATGTTTCATTTCCCTATTGTCACTTCCTTCCAACACTGCTTATTATGCCCTTATAGTAGAATCCTTTTCCCCATGAAGTGTAGGATCATTGAGTTCTCAGATGCTGGTGACATTAACCCAATTTTGGGTATTTAATAGGTTTAAACCACTAACAAGAATTGAGCCCAATTTTGGGTATTTAATAGGTTTAAACCACTATCAAGAATTGAGCCCTGGCCTGCTACTTTTTAATCTTCTTGCCTTATACTCTTGGATTTTTGTTTTTCCTCCACATATTTTGAGAGTAAAACTGAATATGATAAGGTATTGGTTGGTGCCCAAAATTTCCAAACAGTAACTATGAGGAATAAGAAGTGCAGGTTAACAAATCAGTCTGAAAGTATTTTATGGGATTCCCCATGGATTGTAGGTTGGTTGCTTATTTCACTGTGGTTTCTTTCTCTCTTCTCCCAAACATAGAAATTGTTCACTGTACAAAGTCTGCTCAATGCTAAACTTCAAAAATGACCTCCAACATGCATACTTTGTTCAAGATGTGGGAACCATTTCCTGAATTTCAACTGGGCCAGAGAGACATATGTGTATGCATATCCATGATATACTCATAAATACATAATATGTTACATATACAAATGTTTTATACTTTTTTCAAAATGAACAATATGTAGACAAACACAGAGTCTAAGACAAGTGCAAACATAAATAGGAGAGGCTTCTAAATCAAATCTATGGGGGAAAATGGACAGTGCTTTTAGGTGCCAGTAATTTGTTTGATAATAGCATCTCTATGCTTAGAATTTTTTGTGTACTTAAAGGAGAATTTTTTTATTGGATGAGCCAGATTATTACATCACCTTTTTCATTTTCCGATGAAAAGAGAGGCTTAGAAATGCAAAACAGAGCATAGAAAAACCTCTCTGTCTCTTTCTCTCTTTAAGTTAACAGCATCATCTTGTGTAGGCTTTAACTGCTCCCTGAACTGTTAAGTGACTGTGAGCATTACTAAACCATCTTATGACAGAATATCCTGTTCCTTGATATCCCAAAAACATCTTGATCCTTGGTTATCCTCCAGCTGAACTCCCTATCTAACCTAAGTCTTCTTACAGCAAAGCTTTTGTTCAGGCATTTCCTTGCTTCCTACTACTTACTAAAATTGAGAAGGTCAAAGTGTAAATGGTAATTGCTTTGGGCACTTTAGAAAATGGCTTTCTTTCTGTACCTATCATTTTCTTTAGAGCCTTCTTCTGCTGAGTCTTTATCAAATGTGTTCTATACTGTAGATCAACACTTCCAGGGCCATTCTGCCTGCTAAGTCCTTTTCCAGTATTAGAGAGCTTAAAATCCAGTAAAGTAGCCCAGTGTAAATATCCTTCCATGCTATATTCCTGGTGAGAAAGGAGAGGAGAGTGAGTAGAAAATAGTAGAAAACATTCTCCTTCTGTGTTTATGGGGCAATCATAAAGTAGTTAAGACTTTGGGTTGGGCTCATATAGCAGAGACATTTTGGTTAGGATATACAGGGGAAAAAAAACCTTTAATACTGTTTTTCTCTACTTAAGTTCAAAGCTAATGAATCATTCTATTTAGATTTATTATCATTGCCTCCTTACTGATACCTCCATGTGCCAGAACACTGCCTCCTATCAGTGCTTCCTAATGATTTAACTCCTCTTTCTGCCTTTGTTATAAAATCTAGAGTTTGAATTGGATCTACCTCTGCTTATCTTTTATTTCTTCAGTAGTTCATTTGAGCTCTTTTCTCCTATCTACTACTACCTCATGGAAACTCAAAAAAGAAGGTGTTCTGAGTTAATCGGCTAGAACTGTCTCCTGATTTCCTTCAGGCATATCATTATTTTGAGACCTCATTCATATGGACAATGGGAATTTTCATTACTAGATTAAGAATCTCTCTCCATTTTCCCTTCCATCTCCATTGTTAAAGCAAATAATAGTGTTTGCTATAATATGAACGTGTAATTATCCCTTGAAGCTTTTTCTTCCCCCGAACATCAAATTCTATAGTAAATTAAGTTATGTTTGAGAAAACTGGCCCAAGTTTTAAGAATTAATTGAAAGGAAAGAAACTCTGAAGGTATTCATAATCTGTCATTCTTTGGAAAAAATATATTTCATTTTGGATTCACTAATTTGCCAAACTGGTTCATGTTTCCCAATCTCAATAGGAAAGAATATGGTAATAATTTCACTCTTTATAGACCTTTTATCTCAAGATCATAAATATGCTGCAACCATTAATTAATTAAGTGTTACAGCCTTACCAGTGAAGTAGGTGAGTTTCCTGTCTCCAACTGTGGCCAGCGCTCAGAGAAAGGCTGAGTCTTCCCTAATGCAGCTAATTAGGCAGTGCTGCACCACTAGGGAAAATTTCTGATCCCAGCTGGAGATCAACTTGTGCCCTAAAGAAATGGGACTCGATAGCCCTTCAAGTTTTCAACCTAACCCCTGTCCCTGCTGTTGATATTCTTAATCATATCAATATCTAGATCTTTTTGGTCTATTACAGAGCTGTTGGTCCACAGGGCATCCAGGGTCTAAAAGAAATCACAGGCAAAAAGCACATTGTATTAAAACAAACAAATAAACAGATCCTTATCCTCCCTTTTTAGTGTGAACCTCTGTCTGTGGCAAGGTCACACATTTAATTGGTATTGTTTCCCCGCAGATCTGGATGGACCCACCCTCCCCCAAGACTTGGTTTGGATGTCCAGACTGATGAAACCACATGCACACCAAGAAGGTGTAGAAAGGTTTATTATTCTCATAATAAGGATTTCGAGGGCAAGCAGAACTGGCTCCCAAGCCTGAGCAAAACTGGCTTAAGAGAGCAGGGAAAGGAGACTGGCTTGGATTTTATGGTGATTACTGGGTGGGCTGGAGCTTCCCATGTGCATGGGTTGGGGACTTGAGTGATTTGTACTTGCCACCAATGTTAAAGCAGGAACCCCCCAGGCTTTCTTATCAGCTTGTCCAGATGTGGGGCAGAAGAAGTAGAGAAAGTGGTGGAGCTTGAAAGCTATCAGCTAACATCAAAAATCGAGTCAGACTCTATTACAATCTATTGTATTCTGCATATAATTTCCAGGTCACACAAAGATGCTATGTGTGTAACACCATATGAAAGAATTGCATGTTAAAAGAGCAGTTTTGGGGGAATGAATGAAGTAATTCAAAACACCTAAAACTTTTGACTAGAATGTTACAAGCATTGAACGTAACAGCCAGTTGGGTCTGGGATACCAGGTAATAAAAAGTACCTCTTCTAGTAAGCAGTAATGAAACATGGTTAGGATATTATATAGATTCCTTGTATTCTTGGCCTTTTCATTTGATCCTTAACCTAATAACTCATCTGCCATTGAAAGGATAGCCGTATTATTGTTATAACATCCCTGGGTGTTCAGGGACAAGGGTTGCTTCTAACCATTAACAACAGGGTAAGTGATGGCAAATATAAGGGACTTACCTAGAGTCATGGAGATGATCTCCTGATTTCTGGTTTAGTGTGAATCCACAGAGCCAACATGCCTTTTCCCACCCTTATTTGCTGTAATTTCAAAAATCATATATGCATGGTTTTTCTTTCCCTCCTTGCTCTCTAAAAATCATTTTGTCTGGTCCTTATTTGATCCTGCAATTTAATTTAATGTGGAAAGGAAATTAAGCCATGTCATCTTAAAATAATAACTTTATATCAAGGACAGTTTTGAAGAATATGTTTGAATGCATTAAATTCTCCCAACAGATATTCTGTGTACTAGACATATTTCTCAGTAAGCCAAATTGTCAGTTGTTTCTTCCTATTGTAACAGTTGCTGTACAGTAGCTGTAATGGATGCTGTGCCTAAAAGCTCAAGTTAGGCAAAATTATGGAACAAGCAATATTTTTCTCTAGACCTCTGGATCCATTCTTGGTACCCATTTTTGGTTCTCCACTTCCTGCAAAAATTCTTTGTTATTGTTTGAGTGCTTTGGGTTTCTCTGCTCTCCTCCTTTAACACAAACTGCTCTCAAGAAATGATCTGATAGCTGCTAAATTTAAAACTTTATTTTTCTTTCATGATTACAAAAGTAAGGTAAGGTGATTTATTCTCTTTGCATTCAACAAATATTTATTGAGCAACATTATGTTTGGGGCCTTGGCAAGGCTAGAAATATATAGTCCCTGCCCTCATGGAGTATAGTTTAGGGAATATTACAGACATTCGTTCTTCACATAAGATAGATAGAGTTTAGCGATTTCCCAAACATCTCAAAGCTAGTAAGTGGAAAAATTACTATGCAAATATATACCTCTCAGAGTCTAAATCTCATGCCCTTCATGATATTGTCATGAGGTAACAAGGAGCAGTTTCTAAGTTTAGGTCCATTCTATTGGAGGAGCTATTAATTTTACAAATGGAATTGAATATTGGACAGCAGGCCTTAGCTAAATCAAAACCATTGCATACCACATAGCCTCTCCCTCTTAGATACATTTAGAAGGCTTGGGGTTATTAATTTATTTTTCTGAGAGTTTATGTAACCTTTTTACTATATTCCTTTAGGCTGTAAAAATCCTCAGTAGAGGTTTGTCTGTTGCTGAAGGCAAGGAACACAGGAGTTGGCTCCAGGCATAGTTATAAAATAAATATGGTGGGGTTTTTTTAAGGGAAAAATAGCCATGCCAGTTTTCTAAATAGAATTTGTGTTTTTTTGGTTTTGTTTTGTTTTTTTCTCACTCATGACTGATTGCAGCTCCAAACTAGGATTATCATTGGTCATCTTAAAAAAATAAAATAAAATAAAGACAAAATAAATCCACAGAAGAATATTGAAGCAGACCTCATATAAATTCTTATGATCCAACACAGAATTCATTTCAAGGTTGACCATTTGTGCATCAGCCTTATGTGTGTTTACTCAGTGACCGATACGCAAAATGCCCTGTCACCAGTACAGTTGTTGGTTTAGCATATGCTATGTTACACCTTTGAAGAACAAGCCACTTGACTTTGTGTTTGAAAACATTAAAGAACTACACTCCATAATGTTTATTTTGCATAACAACATCTTTGCTAAAAGGATCAACTCAGAATGAGCTTGCATTTCTTTGTGTTGCTAAATCGAAATTGCCCAATGTTAGATCAATTTTTGACTTCCTTAAAACAATTCAGGAATGAGGTTTTTAAAAGTGGGGGATGGCTACAGAAGTATATTTTCATTTGTTACACTCTGCTAAAAAGGCATCAGCATAGTATGTTTTGACTTTTCAAAAATGTTCTCGGGATTTGAATGGCTGGTCATGGTTGTTATGTCTTACTTAAACTCCCAGCAACCTGTCTCAAAGGGGTGGTCAAGATGTAAAATACACAAAACATTTCGAAGTAGAGTGAGACAGTCGTAAACTGTTGGTTTTTTTGCTTTTTTTTTTTTTTTTTTTTAACAACCTGTATTGTACCTTTAAATCCTGATACTTCATTGTTGGGATACAAGTCTAAATGGAACAGGAAATGATACAACCTGAAATTACTTCCACAACAATAAAATTACTGGGAAGACGAAACTGATGTTTGAGACTGAAACCTATAGTCTTATTTGGGAAAAAGGATGTATCTCTTCCTGAGAAATCATTTACCCATGTATCCACATATTCTTCATGGCATTTTTAAATAGTATTTTCCACCTTTCAAATATGGAAGAAATTTCTATTTTTATAGATTCAAATACGGAAAAAATTATCCATTTTTAAAAAGAAAGGGAATCAAAACCATTTTCCCAAGCAGATAGTAACCTACAGTAGGTTAATAATATTATGTATGTATGTACTTTTTTATGTATTTATGACAAATTGTGTATAGCAGCAAATTTTAAATTCCACCTACTATTAATTTTACTTTTTGATTGTTTTTAAGATCTGGCTATGTGTTAAAAAAAAAAAAAACTCATGTTTTCCTGTGAATGATAATGAAGACTCACTTCCTCTATAGTTATATATCAGCTGTCTAACTGTAACCACAGCATACAGTGGATTTATTTGTTATTGAAATGGTTACTTTACCTTATTTCCATCCCTTATCTCAGTACTGTAGTTGTTAACTTATTGACTGAGTGACTTCCCATAGAAACCCTAAACTCTTTAGGCTGGGAGCTCCTGTTACCATAGCAGTCAAATTGCATTAAAGCTCTTTTTTTTTTTTTTCCTCAAAATCCCAAAGTCATGGCATCCACTACTGTATACATCAGGCATGAGCCCTTCTCAGTAACATAACTCTATGTGTTTTAACAGGAAGATTTTGCCTCAGTACTTTTCTATGCATTTACCGTTTATAAGAAAAATATCCATTTATCATGTGTTGGAAGGAATGCAGCCAAAGCCTTAAATTGTTAATATTGACCAAAACTGCACACAGCCACAGCATGTGCCCCCTTGCCATTCACAAAACATATGTTAATTGGAAGAAAATATCATCCATCCATGACCAGATTTGCACACTCAGAATATTTTCTAAATAATGAAAAAATTGTGCTTTCTTTTTCTATCATAGAGCAGAAAGGAGAAAAATCACCAAGGGCTTTGTGAATGCAATAATAGATACCCTATTATTTATTTGACCAAAGAGAAGCTTTGCTTTAATGGTTATCATTGAATCAATGAGAAGAAATGTAGATAACTAAGAAATGAAAAAACAGAAAAACCTTAGATATAGTTCCCCAATGAATTTCATGAACATAAAGGAAAAAAATACATTTAAATCATAAGCCCCATATTTATCTATTTTAATTATTTCTTGCTTCCCAGGTCTATTGAGTTGGTTTGTCAAATAAAGATGATGTTTACAAATACTCAGAATTTTTCACTGAGGTGTAAAGGATTGAGGAGGTCCTTTTCCCTAAAAAATAAATTGTTCCGAGTTCCTGGTTTCTTAATATTCTATATCGTTGGATAACTTTGGACCAAGCTGACCGGCAACATATCCATACCTAGGATGATGTTGGGGTCTAATGGTACTCTCCTTCAGTGCTGCTTCCCTCACATCTGGTCGCCAAAGAGTCATTCCGTCACCCTGAAGCCTGCTAATGAGATCCCCCATTTAATTAATACCATAAGAATTTTAATTCTGACTGAATCAATTTAACGTGATGTGATTTTGTCAGCTCTATTCCCCAAGTAAAAAGTGAGCCTGATGCTTATTACATACATCATTTCACAGGCCCTGCATTCCCTGCTGACTTAAACAAATTCTAATTAAGACTAATTAAAGCATCATTTATGAAAGCGCTTGTGATAGCTATGCAAACATTCTGGGTGGGTATGCTTTGCATAATAATTATCCTAGTTAATATTAAGGCTAGGTCCTTGGCAATTAGATCTTTGAAACAGAGAGTTATTCTGAATTTAGCCCTTTTCAGTGTGAGCAATTAATAAAAAAAAGTGCTAAATTTATGTAGTTGCTTCATTAACAAAATTAATTTAGAAGTAGTAGTATTGTTTGCATTTTTTAAACTAAGCATAATTCTTAACCCAGGTGACAGTTATTAAAATAAAAGGATGCAATTCTTTGATCTAGTAAATTTATTATAGCCATTGAAGAAAAAAAATAACTTTATAAGTATGTAGTCTTATATAGACCTTACTAGTCTAAAGCATATTACTAAAATATGTAGCTATGTATAAGGAACAGAAATCTGAAATGGTATTTTATCTTTAAAATTAGATTTTTAAATAATGTTCTTCAGTTCTTCAATTTTGTAATGACTTGATAGGCCTAATATGTTATAAAATGCTTCCTTACACCTGCTGAGTTTAGTGAAATTAAAAATTCTTACAGCATTCATAGTTTGCTTTACCTTTGTTTTTAAGTCTCTATTATATTGTCAGTATTCATTGTGCTGCAAAAAAGAAATGTATTAGAATACTGTTGGAACTGCTTGTCTTTCAAACTCCTATATACTTTGGCCAGGACTTTATCACAGGGTCAAGTGAAGTTGGAGGTTTCAAAAGGTGAATGTGAACGTTGAAACAAAATGTGACTCCATTAAATGGGTAAAAGATGTTGATAACAGACAGCACCAAAAAAAAAAAGAGAGAGAGACTATAAAGCTTCTTTCACCTCCGTCTTAACAAATACAGTGTTCAGAAAAGTGGGACAGGAAACTCGGAGGTAGGAAAGAAACTAGGCTATTAAAATGGCCTGCATGCATCAAATATATATGGTATAGTGGCTTTTATTAGCACTATTAAAAAACAGAAATTTAACACAAGGTCCTATCTTTGAAAACTCATCAGTTGAGAATCACTGAAATTGAGACAGGAATTCTGTATCATAATATGTAGAGAAACAGGGTATCTCTCTAAATTTCTATTGAATGTGCAGCTACAAATTTAAAAGCCTATATTAAACCACCAGAGGAGAGCAATACACCATAAAGAGCAGTAGAGAAATACCAAACTGAACTGTCTCCATTGATTTTGTTAGACATACCTGATAGTAAAAAGTAGTGTGCACAAATTAGTAAGCTTGGTCACATTCTACACAAAGTTATCTTTAAAATATGATCCTGATTCTACAGTTTTGAGTCCATTACTGAAATGAATGGAAGGCTGAGCCCCAGCAATGGTTGTCAATGAATCATCAATATGGATCACAGGAGTAAATCATATGTGTTGAAACCTTTAACATCTTTATTAAAAATCTGGGCAAGAATAATAGGTGGGCTCATGAAATTGGCAGATGGTACAAAATTGAGAGGGGCACTATTTTAACACCTTGAGACAGTGCCCAAACCCAATACAAGAAAGTTTATTGGGAATACTTCCATAGCCTAAAACTAGTGAAGAAACGAACTGTATGAGATAGAGAGGTATTAAAGAATTTCAAGGAGTTGTAGCTAATAAGAGTTTGATAACGAGTCATCAGTATAGCAGTAGATTTTTCCTAAGTGCAGCATAATACAGAGATAGATCTATATCATATATGAATCATGGCACAACCCTCCCTTCAAATGAAAATATAAATGGTTAATGTAGTAAAAGAGGGATGTGGGGAAAATGACCTGTGAGGAAAGTTTATTTAGGCTAAATAATTTAACTCAACTTAACAAGGCCATGGCTTTCAGTTCTAGTAATTTCTTTTTATTTGTGATTAGCTGTCTCTGGGAGTCAGATGAACAAATCACAGTGGTTCCTTCTGAAAACAAGGGAAGAAGATTTGGGAAACTCCTCTCCAAGAGTGGTAGAAGAAATATCGTCTGGATAGGCAAAAATATTACAGGATAGATGGAGCATCTAAATCTGGGAAGAAGGATGGAAGACAGTTCTTTTCCAAGCTGAACAGCTCCTGAATATGGAGGAAATTAGGAGGGAAACTTGTTACATATCCTAACAGAAAGTGGAACCAGCTGATCTCTATAGTTGCATAGGAGAGAAAATGATAAAATAAACTGAATCTCAAATAAGGAATTAGTCAAGGAAGAAAAAAAAGAGAGACCTGAGACGGACCTCAATAAACCATTTGCTTGCCTTTTGGACAGGTAAATTTTAAAATAAGGGTGAGTAATTTATGACTTCCCTGCCAGCAAATAGACCTTTGAGGGCATTCTTAGCATTATAACCATCCTATGATGGTCAACTTTTCTTTTCTTTATCCTCTCATGCTTTCCATTCCTTTATTCTTTTACTTATTTGTTAGCTGATCTCCCTTTCTTTCTTCCTTCTTTTCCTATTGTAAGGGAATACTCTGTCAGTAAGAGCTATTCTATACCGAAGCAAGTAACTGAAGAACTGTTATCTAAAGCAGTGGTTCTCAATCTTTGGCATGAATCAGAATCCCCTGGAGAGAGCTTATAAATACAGATTGCTGGGCTGCACCTGTACAGTTTCTGAGAATTTTTCCAAGTTCCCAGGTGATGCTGAAGCTGCTGGTTCTGGACCACATTTTGATAACCACAAAGGGCTCAAAGGGCTCAAAATCTGGATATTGAAAGACACCACAGACGTAATCACTAGTTTGAACAACTGTCATCTTTATATAAAACACCATTAATATTCAGTAGGTAAACATCTCCACCCATACCAGTTGCTTCCTGACAGTGTCTGTTTCAATTCTTCCATACCCAGGCCAAATCTGTTACTAAATATTTTAAATATCATCCCTGAACATTATCCATGAAGTGTCTATACATTTCAGATTCTATACCAGAATTTCCTTGATAAGAAGAAATTTATAAAGATTTTATGCTTAACCTAAATATTTCATTTTAAAGTTGGGGAAGAGTTGAATTTTCAGCCATGCGTAATTGGAAAATAGTAACAACTGCTTTTAAAAATATCTCAAAATGATCCCAGAGTGTTGGGGACGATTAAGGTAGCATGTATAAAATCCACCCTCAGAGATGCCGGAGATATGCAACATGACCGCTAGGGCTGATGCAATAGCGGCTTAAGTTGCCCTCAGCCTTCTACGGAAGTGATAGCCGTTCGCGCCTAAGATTCGCGCCTAGAGTGCTAGCTTTACTACCTGCCTTCTACCCCAGCAACAGTAGCCACCAATCCTGTGCTAGCCTTACATCTGCCATCCGCCCTAGCAACAGCAGCAGCCAATCCTAGACCGCCACCCGCCTTTGCAGCCGCCAATCCTAGGCCGCCACCCGTTCGTACTAGCCACTCCCTCTACCTTAGAGTATATATACCCTGCCTCTTCAATAAAGTTTTGCAGCTTGATCAGAAACCTGTCTTGCTGTCGTTCTTCGTGTCTCTTGTCCCATACCATTCTTCCCTCGCAGGAGCTGGAGCCTCGGTTGATTGTCCCGCGGGCCGGGACAACTGGCGTCCAACGTGGGGCTCGAGCTTTGCGAGGGACAGAACGCCACACTCAAGGAGAGAGCTCTCACACTCACTGCACCCGGGATCGCCGCGGGGAAGCGCGCTCGCGAGACAGATCCGTTCACCAGTCGATCAGTGCCGGCGAAAGGAAAGAAGAAGAAGAAAAGAAAGCAACAAAAGGTAAGCCCCCACCCTCATCATGGGACAAGGAATTTCCCAACATGAATTATATGTTAGTCAAGTTAAGCAATCACTCAAGGCACGAGGAACACGAGTAAAGAAAAAAGATCTCACGCGCTTTTTTAATTTCCTGTTAAAAACCTGCCCTTGGTTCCCTCGAGAAGGTACTATAGACCACCAGTGCTGGCTAAGAGTTGGAGATTGTTTAAAAGATCATTTTCGAACCTTTGGTCCTGAAAAGGTCCCGGTTACTGCCTTTTCTTATTGGAACCTAATTAATGAAATTCTAAAAGTCCACTCTTCAGTTCCAGACGTTCAAAACCTCTGTAAATTAGGAGAGGAAGCTTTGAGAGAGCACTCTCGCCCTGCTTCAGCGTGCGGCTCAGTAATTATTAACATGCCTGAATATCCCTTAAATGAAAATTCTAACAGGGATAGGCCAAATACCCCAACCAGTCAAGTCAGTTTGTCGCCCGATCAGCACGAAATCGACCCAAAGGCTAAAATTTCTCCCTCTTTGGAGGAACCGGAGGTTAAAATTTCTCCCTCTTTAGAAAATAACTTTCTTCTTCCGTTTCGGCCACCCCCTTACGCACCCGATTTTCCCAAACCATATTCTCATTCTTATCCAGTCACGCCCTTATCTCAGTTTCGCGCTTTAGAAGAAGCCACAGAAAATCTCCGGCTACACGCCGATAATTTTAGAGAAACTTTTAAACAGGAGCGGCAGCATGCCGCCGATCTGCTCGCTGACCTCCGGTCGGCAACTCAAAGCATTGCAGCCCTTTCGCTTCCAGAAAACGCCCGCTCATCGCGCCTCCATTGTACTCGCCGCGCCTATGCTTTTCCGGTTACGTGTAGTCAGACTCAAGATTCTCAAAATGGCGCCGCCGGCTCCCAAAATGGCGCCGCCGGCTCCCAAAATGGTGTCGCCGGCTCCAAAAATGGCGATTCTAGTAGCAATAGCGAGGAGAGTAATAAATCAGATTCCCCCGACTCTAGCGAAGGAGAGCGGGAGGAAGCTAGTTCCACCTCAACAGCTAAATATAAAAAACTTAGTCTAAAATATCTAGGGAAATTAAAAAAAGCAGTGAGTGATTATGGCGCTACCGCCCCCTTCACGCTCGCCCTGCTGGAAAGCCTTAGTGAAAAGGAACTTATTCCTAACGATTGGTTCCAGCTAGCCAGAGCTGCCTTGTCTGGCGGTGATTTCCTGTTATGGAAATCCGATTATGAGGAGGATTGGAATCCGTTAGAAAGATTCCTGCTTGCTATAGCATATTTGTGCGTCGTAGGGTGTATTACTTTGCTAGCTTGTCTCCCTTAACAGGAAGGACCAATAGCCTCTATTAGTATGGCGTTGTTACGCCTACTGCCATTTAAAGTTGCCACCTTATATTTTTTCCTGCAAAGTGTGCGTGCCACCTTCAGCAATTCCAACCCCCATCAGCCTTGGAAATGGACCTTGGCACGATGGGAAGATTCCACAGTTGTGCAAACCCAAATTACAGCAGGACGCCCCTCCTTCCTTGTTTATGCCAGTGATCTAATTAAATGTTCAGACGGCGCACCATGCCTTAACAAAGCCCAATATTACATGTGCCCGGCCTCCAACCCCAGAAAACAATATTGCAATACTCCCAACCAGTACTATTGTGCATACTGGGGGTGTGAAACATTAGCTACCAATTGGAAACCTTCCGCCCCTGATCACTACCTAACTTTAAAATGGTCCCCCCTTGGCTGCACACTCGGTAAACGCACCACCTTATCTACATTTGGTGACTCAAACTGTGAAAAACTAAATCTCACCGTACAACTCCCCACTGATAACTCTTGGTTAAACGGTCGGACATGGGGCTTTAGAATCTACTTATTTTCATCAACCGACCCAGGAACTCTTATCGTAATAAAAAAGGAAGCAGTACAGCAAAAACCTTCTGCCATTGGACCAAATATAGTGCTCGCGCCTCCAGCTACCCCTCCTGTCCCGAGCACGCCCAGTACAAATCTTTCCAAAATTCACCCCACTACCCCCCCTTTCACTAACATTCCAATATTGTCGTCCTCAAGCCCATTCATATTGTTTGATATCCCGCTTTGGCCACTACTCCAAGCCACCTTTCTCTCTCTAAACTCCTCCCAGCCTAATTTTACTCATAGTTGTTGGCTGTGTTTCTCTGCCAAGCCTCCTTATTATGATGCTATAGCTCTTAATGTTACATTTAATACTTCTAATGAAGACAATCCTTCCCAATGCCCTTGGAATGCAAGAAAAGTCGGTCTCACTATGCAATCCGTTCTTCACTCTGGGCATTGTATTGGTAACATTTCCGCCTCCTTAAAAACAGTCTGTGCACAGTCGTCCTCTCCATCGCCTGGTAAATTTTATGTCCCCCCAACAGGGGCAAAATGGCTGTGCTCTTCTACGGGGCTTACTCCTTGTGTATCAGCAAAAGCCCTAACTGAAACAGGGGAAATGTGCCTCTTAGTGGCTGTGTTACCCCATGTCCTCTTTCATACAGAGGAAGACCTTTATCACCACTTGGTCGCGCAATCTCCAGCCACGCTGAGAAAGAAAAGAGAACTTGTTATGGTTGTTACTATTGCTTCTCTTTTAGGTATTACTGGCCTAGGCACCGGAATTGCCTCTATCATTCTCCAAAACCAAGGCTTCTCCCACCTAAGAGCTGCTATAGACGAAGATTTAGCCCGCATTGAAACCTCCATTACCCATCTTGAAAAATCCCTTACGTCCCTATCGGAGGTTGTTCTCCAAAACAGGAGAGGCTTAGATCTGCTTTTCCTTAAGCAAGGAGGGCTTTGTGCTGCGCTAGGTGAGGAATGTTGCTTTTACGCTGACCATTCTGGCATAGTTAAGGATTCCATGACCAAACTTAGGGAAGGACTTGAAAATCGCAAACGTGAGCGAGAAACCCAAGGGGGTATCTCCTGGGGGCTTAATGGAATCCTCCCCTACCTCCTCCCTATATTAGGCCCCTTAATAACCATAATCCTTATAATATCTTTTGCTCCTTGGGCCATAAAAAGAATAATACAGCTAGTTAAGGATCAACTTGACTCTGCCCTAAGCAAGCCTATTCAAGTGCATTATCACCGGCTTCACCTCGCTGACCAGGGTTTGGATCCAGATCATCTGACTGCTACCCACCCTTACGGGTAAGAAACCCCCTCCTACGGGAGCAGCATATAACTCAAAAGTATGCTTCTAGCGTATGCTATGATTGGTACCGCTGGGTGCGAGGCAAAGCACTGCAAAGGAGGGCCAAAGCAACTAAAGGCCATTTTCGAGCTCCTTGAGAAATATGCCTCATTTGCATAGGGGTTTTGCTCTGCCAAAAACTCCCCTCCCCAGAAAAACAGAGCCACAAACAACTTGGGGAATGAGGCCTCTATTTCCCCCAGCAGGTTAATGCCAAAAGAGTGCTCGATCAGCATTCTTCCTCCATCCTTTTGAAAAACAAAGGGAAGAGATGTTGGGGACGATTAAGGTAGCATGTATAAAATCCACCCTCAGCGATGCCGGAGATATGCAACATGACCGCTAGGGCTGATGCAATAGCGGCTTAAGTTACCCTCAGCCTTCTACGGAAGTGATAGCCGTTCGCGCCTAAGATTCGTGCCTAGAGTGCTAGCTTTACTACCTGCCTTCTACCCCAGCAACAGTAGCCACCAATCCTGTGCTAGCCTTACATCTGCCATCCGCCCTAGCAACAGCAGCAGCCAATCCTAGACCGCCACCCGCCTTTGCAGCCACCAATCCTAGGCCGCCACCCGTTCGTACTAGCCACTCCCTCTACCTTAGAGCATATATACCCTGCCTCTTCAATAAAGTTTTGCAGCTTGATCAGAAACCTGTCTTGCTGTCGTTCTTCGTGTCTCTTGTCCCATACCATTCTTCCCTCGCAGGAGCTGGAGCCTCGGTTGATCCTCCCGCGGGCCGGGACACCAGAGTAAAAGTTTCATATGACATTCTATGTCCTATTTTTTAAGGACAGCATTTCATTATCTAGAGTATTATTTGAAAAACATACAGTGCAGTTCAGCTATTATTGATCCCAACTCCTGTATAACTCTTATGGGCAGAAAAAATTAAGGGCTCACCTTAAAATTAGTATATTAAAAATTCACATTTAGGATACAGTTGAAACATTGGATGGTATTACCAATAAAAGCTGTAGAATCTTCTGGCTTAAACAGAGGGTGAAGTAGCATCCCTTCTCTCTGCTTTGCTTGGTAGTGTCCTGCTTGGAGGCAGATGAAAGGACTGACTAAAGGTTGGAACTTCTTTACAACCCTATAAGGGTAGGTTTTAACTATCACAAATAAGTTATTAAGATCTTGGGCTGATTTTTAGTATATATCATTACTAGATACAGCATTTTAAACTCACTTAAGATTTCTAAAATATTAAAATGAATTAGAGATGATAATCAGGTCTATTAGCTAAGAAGAAATGGCAGCCTCCCCCCACCCCCCATACTAGTCATAGAGAACCAAATGAAGCCCAGCTCACGTTCAGGAGAATTAGAATAATCTACCCTTAAAACCATAGTTGAACCAATCACTTGACAGAGGAGTCAACCAAAGGCCAAAGAGATTAAGTGCCTTTCCTGAGGCCACACAGTGCATTGCAGCATTGGGTCAAAATTAAGTTTTCCTTAAAAAGGGAGCAGTGATTGTTTCAGCATAGTCCTGCTGCCTCCATACTTGATCGCATGATGAGAATGTATTGAAGACTGGCTATCAAGAATGATGTTTCTAAAGTAGGTATTTCACGTCTCTTAGAGTTCTGACTTCTCTACATAATTACCTGCAGGAAGATGAAGCTTTTCTTTGCTCTACCCTTGATTAGAAGTGCAGAGCATTGCTCGGTGTAGACAAGGCTACTGTGTACAAACCTGACTTCTTGGGAAATTCAAAGTGAACTAGGTAATGGGTCTGTGCTTCAGCTTTACTCCCCTGTGAAACCGGGATGGGTTGGCAGTTCTGAGAGGACGGAGATTATTGCGTTCCATGGACGCCTTTAAGAAAAACTGAGTGACAAGAGACTTAGGTGGAGACTTCCTTTGTTTTCTTTTCAAGCATGCCAGGTTTGTATGGATTTAACTTGATCAAGCGAAAAGCCTATAAAGAGAAAGAGGTGGAATGAGGTTTCAAAATCTGTATTCTCCAGTGACTAATAAACTGGCGGTGGCAACGGGGGCCTAAGTGGAAGTGAGCAAGTTGGGGAGGGATTTAACTCACACCCCAAAGGGAAAGTCTGGATGGGTGTTTGTTCAAATAACAGCTTAGCCTTGGAGTGTAATACAAGGTATTCACATAAAATGTAAAGTAAACTCCACTCAGCCAGGCGGCAAGATCAAGAAGGAATTTGGCTTTGTGAGGGAACACACTAAAGGATGGTAGAAGGAAAGGAGTGTTCAGTGTCGACTTCCTCTCCCAACAGAAACCGCTAACACTCGATTTTGCAGAAATCAATCACAGTGCTCATTAGCGCTCCTTTGCTTTTGGCCACATCTCTGATCATTGCCTCTTTCATCAGCAGAAGCACAGAGGCTAAGGAGGGGAAAGAGAAATTCACACCAATTCACTATTTGTTAGCTTTGGAGTTAGATAAAAAATAAAAATAAAAAGGATTTGAGGAAAGGAAGAGGAGGAAAGACATTCTAAATGAAGTTTAGGGATTATCTGGATTTCATTTAATCATTCTCTACCTGACCCCATTATAATGGAAAATTGAAAGTTAGCTTTTTTTCACTTGTAAGAGTATATGAAATTCAGTCTCTACCTGCATCTTGTTTCTCCAAGTAACACATATAAGTAGTACAGATGGAACAGATATTGTTTAATTAGTGAATATTCAACAGGATGAACCAAAAATCAAAATATAAATATGCATTGTATAAACAGAGAAATTTAGAAACCCATGTTAATTGTATCTAGTTGATTTTTAACAGCTTCTTGGTATATTAGCTTTCTAGGTTGTACGCCATGCCTTTCCCCTATTACTCTATCGACAGGCAGCTGGTGCAGTAATAAAACTGCTATTCCCAGATCTGCCAAGGGCTCAGAGAGAGATGAGTACAAGACAGATATCTACCCACTCACCATTTAACGTGTACCATTTCCTACTGAACATGCAGATGGCATGGCGGTCCCAGATTTCATTTGAGTTAATCTAATCCCTCCACTGCTCCCACTAGAAAGGAGGGCATTAGCAGCCATATGTCAACCAGATTTGTCAGATTATTCATTACAATTAATTGCTGTTCTCACTTAAGGCCTTTAAGGCTGTGAATTGCTCTGAATTCTATTGCAAACACAAAATTATGAGTAAAAGACTTTAGCCCTGTCATTCAAATTTCATGCTGACCTTTATCAGCTTTTGGCTTTTCCATGGGTGCTGGGCTGAAAGCTTTCTAATTGGTGTTCCATTTCTTCCTCACTACAGGTAAGCTGTCGGCCCAGGCAATAAGTATGACCAGAAAGACAAGAGGAAAAACTCTTAGGTCCCAGCAGACAGTATTTAACTGCCAACTAATAATACATTAGGAGGGTAATGAAACGAGCTAGATGTCATAATGACCCAGTATACTAATTAAGCCTCTAAATACTGCAGGTTTTTAAGACATTTTCTGTCTTAGAAAGGCTTATTTTTGGAACCAAATTTCTTTTTACATTGTTTCATTATTCAAACTCTTGTAAGTTATTACGGATGATCATTAGAAATTAACCAAATTAATACCCACACCTTTGCATAGAGGGAAAGTCAAGTTTCAGGCTCTAATATTCTGGACTCCTTCATGTTGTCATTTTATTGTATTCTGGGACCAAGGAAATCTAGGACCAAGAGACTTCTCAGTACAATGAAAATTGGTATTGAATATATTTTATTTACTGCTACTTGATACCGCAACTCAAAGTTAGAACCACTTTATTGTACACTTTCCTTTGATTTTCAAAGTGTTATTGAATCTGTTTGGTTATTGATGAGTCATCTTCTCTGTTAAACTCAACCAAAGCAATGGTGAGAAAGAATCAGTACTGTTTGATTAGATGATCATCAGAGGGTCCTTGATTGCCAAGAACTGTCTGTCATTGAGATTATTAATCCACAGTGGGGCTGCCTTGATTAATACTTTGTTTGCAACTTCAGAACAATGATTTTGTCAGATGTTTCACAAACCTTGACACACGAGTTTTGTTAAGAATCTCCTAATCAGGGGTTGACAGTTAAAACCTCTGATATGATTTCCTTCTTTGCATTTAGTCCTTTTTATAGAATAATTTAAGGTAATATCTTGGGTGGGGATAAAGTGCAAAGGAGGAACTCAAGATTTGGGTCTTTTTTTTCTGATTTTTATCGAGTTTCTACCAGAAGCCAAAAGAAATTCTCACCACTCTAATGCTAGAAGAATCATATAATATAAAATGGTAGCATGAAGTTTGGCAGTATTCTCTAAAATTAGAATAATTTAATGCTTCATTAAGACAAATTTGTTTGTAAAGTAAAAAAGAACAACTGCAACTGTTAATTCACTTCTGCACTTAACCACACAGCTTATTGTTCTTATCAAACACGGAGATTTTCAAATTATAATGGAAGTCAACCAAACAGGCCAATACAGTCATTGGCCAACAGAAACAATAATTAATACATTTTTCCAAGGAAAAAAAATAAGTAATCTCTTTCCTTTAGGCCTTTCTTTTACTTTCCTGATGAAAGACAGCACCTTATCCATAAAATGCCATTTTTGCCCATTTTTTGATAAAAATCTTGAATATGATTTAGAGGAATTTACATAAGATAGCTATTATGTCATCATTAAATTTAACTTTACAATATGATAGAAAATCCAAAAACATATTTAATTGATATAAATATATATGTTTACATCTTTTACTGATACATATATATATATACACATATATGAGAAAAAGATCTCACTTTCTACAAATTAATGTCCTAGGAAAATCATTACCCATTTTTCAATTGATTGAAGATTACTTTCCCTAACTAGCTAACTATTAAGAATGCTGAATATACAGTGTTTATATTTAGACTTTTTTTTTTAAGTTCTGGCAACATTTTTTTTCAAATAATAAGATTCCAGGATGCAGATAAGCTAAGGGGATGAGTGACTGGTTGAACAAGCTCTGATATCAGATGGCTACCAAATCAAGAAAAAGTTAGGCTCTGTATTGAAGGACAAGCAAGATGTAGACAAGGAAACAATGATGATGCAAAAGAATAAATGAAGAGAAAGTCTACATTTCCAACAGCCTCAAGCATGAATGGCAGAACAGTGAGCCCAGAAATATCAAATAGGACCAATATTCCCACATGTAGTGGGCTTCAGCTTAACTGGTTCAACCCTGACTGCTGCTCTTGTTAATCAAAACCAAATGACCTAGGCAAGTTACATCTCCTCACTAAACCTCAGATACTTAATCTATACAAATAAAAGAGTTGGAATAAATAATGTCTAAGTCATTTTTATTTCCTAAATGATACAAGTTATGAAATGCAAAGGCAAACAGAAAACAAATAGAATGCATATCCAGAGACAGACAAATCTGTACATCAAAGACAAAAAACTTTAGAGGGAGTTCCATTGGTCTATTTCTCATCATCCATGAGAATTTGCTTGAGGTGGGAAGAAAATAATAATGAAATCAGAAGTGCCCTTCCAAAACATCTAAGTTTATTGTTTTCTCTCTGGATGGGGTGGACAGTCCAAACCAGATGATAACTGTTTAAAATTCTTTTTTTTTTCCCTTTTAGTGGTATCAGCAACACCTCTCCCTATCTCTTGATTGTAAGTTCTGTGGTGACAAGAACTGCTTAGTTCTCAGTTACATATTCCCAGAAATTAATATAGTATCTAGTGCTTAATGGATACATAAAAGTATTCGTTGCATGAGTACAATAAATGAGTCACAATGACAAACATAAATGTATCTTAATTTTTTTTCCTAATCTAGTAAAAACTGATGTCAAGTGGAAGGCACTAGGAAATTATAATATCAAGTACCCTATTACAGCAGTTTGAGATAGGTTCATTTTGATTTCCATCTCATTTGGTTTTGCATCCTATTTTACTTCTGTTTTCTTAAATGCATCTGAGTTTTAAGACAAATGTTGGGAATTTGAGCGAAATCATTCAACCAGGGCTGAATCAGCAAAAATGTACCAATTGCATTTTGCTAAGTAAAATAAAGACATTGTAATATTTTGAGTAATTGAATGACATCAAATTTGCTAAAGTAATACATATCAAATATGGCAGAATTTGTAAATCCTAAAAATAAAAGTTATTTGGGTAGATAATAAGTTGTTAAATATTTTAAAAATATAAATGATAAAGTTTCCCGCATTAAATTGTATGACACTAATTTAAAGTTTCTATAATCAAAGTCTGTCTCATTTAAGGTCACTTCAATTGAAACAGGTGTTATAGTAAAAAATAGACAAGTAAACTTTCACAATGAAAATAACTTTTTTCCTTCCTTAAAATAATACAAAACTAAGATGCACAATCTCAGCTAGCGTAACACTAAATAGCCCTCACCAGCAAAAAATATCAGCAACATTAAGGTCCACATTACAATACTTAATTTAGGCTTGTTAGACAAATGTAACCTTTTTCTTCTAATGTACTGGTTGTTAAAAGCAGGCGTTAAGCAACGTAGCTTTTTTTTTTTTAGTGCAATTTTATTGAGATATGTTCACACACCGTATAATCCATCCAAATAAAACAATCAATGGCTCACAGTATCATCATATAATTGTGCATTTATCACCACAATCAATTTTAGAACATTTTCATTACTCCAAAAATGAATAAATAAATAAAACAAAAATTAAAAAGAACACCCAAAAGATTCCATACCCCTTATTGCCCCCTATTATTTATTTATTTATTTGTCTTTATTTTATTACTCATCTGCCTACTAAGGGAGTATCAGTCACAAGGTTTTCACAATCAAATGATCACCCCATAAAAGCTGTGTAGTTATACAGTCATCGTCAAGAATCAAGGCTACTGGATCACAGTTCAACAGTTTCAGGCATTTCCTTCTATCTATTCTTATACACTCAAAATTAAAAAGGAATATCTGTATAATGCATAAGAATAACCCCCAGAATGACCTCTCGACTTCATTTGGATGACTCAGGCATAATTATAAGTAGGCTTAGCTTCTCCATTGCAGGAATAAGCAACATATTTTTTAATTGGCTTAAATCAAAATTTAAAGTGAATGAGGTCTCAGTTCTTGTCCCATAACTATTGTTCATCTCTACTGGTAAAAAAAATAGGCCAAAATTGGTATTAAAAAATGAAAGAAAATACTTACACAAATCAGCATGAAAAATTTCCATTCTTTATCAGGACTTTGACTAAACCCTGGCTTTGCCCTGTGCCATTTTTACTCTATAAAGATTCTAAACTGGGAAAGTATGGGAGAAAGCATTAGCATAATATTGTGACTAAAACATTTATGCCAGAGAGAAGAGTGAGGCAGATCATGGGGACGGCTGTGGAGGCAACTTTTCTAGGCTATTTAAAGGTTGGTTATGACCATTTACTAATCATAAGGGTGAATACTCCCATATTCTTCCCTGTTATTTAAGCCGAACCTATTTCATGATATCTGCCTTGAGCAGCCCGGAAAACTAAAACTCTGCTACTCTGGCAACTGTAACACTTGCCCCCAGTTTTCCCCTTACACAGAAGAATGTGTTAGAGGAGAGAAAGAACAGAGCAACAAAAGCCTCACCTGAGATTGATTTAGCAGAGAAACATTGAATTTTAAATCTAGGTGGAACTTTAGGATCATTTAGTGCAGCCCTCTCATTTCACAGGCAAAACAAGTCAGGCTGCCATCAGATTAAATGACTTGCTTAGGGTCACAATATCACAGGGCCTTGGAACCTACCTGAGTGTTCACCTAGGCAGCATCTCCACGAGCTTAGCTGTTTACTTGGTAAATGGTGAAAGCCACAGGAAATGTCACTGACTTTATGAAGAATTCTGAGTCATTTGGTTCTGAGGATTTGTCTGGCACTACAGCTTTCTTTCCCTTTGAAGTAGGCTTGTCCTTAGTAAAGCCGACTACCTTGTTCACCATGATTAGGATCCAGGTTGAGGTAGATTGGATCATGGACCCCAACAAAAGACAGCCTTCATTTTAACCTGTGTTTATGTGGGTGTGAACCAATTTGTAAATAGCACCTTTCAAAAATGTTATTTTTAGTAAGGTGTGGCCAAACTGAGTCACATTACAGGAGATCTAATAAAGAGAGGAAATTTGGACAGGATCATAGAATATCCACAGGAAAAAGCCAGAAGTCAAGAGAATGGGAAGAGCATCCACAAGGAAGAAGAATTTCACTATGTGACGGGAGGAGGAGTACAAGCCAAGGAACCCCAAGGATAGCAGCAATCCACCATTAGAACGCTACAGGCTTATGGGAGAAAACATGGCCTGGCTTCTGGACTTCTAGGCTCTGAAACCATAAGACAATAAATACTTGTTGTTTAAGCCCACCCATTGTGTGGTATTTGTCATAGCAGCCCTGGCAAACTAAGACTCAGGTTTTATTTTGTTTCATTTACTTTACGGTTCACAGGAAAAATGAATGTAAGATATTTTTCTAAAGAGCTAAATAAACATGAAAGAGCACAGGGAGGATAAAATGGGTTAGAGTGTGAATATGTATCAGAAACATTGCCTAAAGTGGAGCTATCTGAACTGTGAGAAGTGGAAGATAAAAGAAAATAGGTGGAAAGAGAATGCTTGAGGGTGCCATATATCTTCCTGCTCCATGCAAGAAATGATGTAGAGAGCTAAACTGATTTGGAGAAGGTCACGTGGTCCAAGTCTCCCACTGTAGAGATGTGGTCCCTCCAGGAGGAAAGCATTGGACAGGAGTTGGAAGCACTTCCAGGTGAGTTGGGATGGAGGGAGAAGGCAATGTGCAAATGGTCATTCTTACACAATTGACCAAGATGTAATTAACATGGAGAATAGCTATTTTGTTTAAATCAAGGTGATAGTATCTAGCAATATTGCCTTGTTAGCACTATAGCATAGTGGTTAAGGATACTGTAACTGAAGTCGGAAAGCCTGATTGCAAATCCCTGCACCACAACATACAAGCCAGGGACCTTGGGCAAATGCTTAACCTCTCAATCCCTCAGTCTCTTCATCTGAAAATGGGGACAATGAAAGTACTTCTCTTGGTGGCTAATGTGAGGATCGAACGAAATAATGTTTGTAAAGAGTTTGGTACATACAAAATACTCAAAAAATATTAATTTTAAATAATAAAGGATTATTTTTTATTATGAATTTAAAAAAAATCCTAAACTCTAAAATAATTGTGATGTCACTATTAACATTTCTAACTTAAATCCCATTTAGATAACAAAAAGAAATCTGAATAATAAAATAATTTCTAGTTATTTTATAGAAGGCTCAGAAATTGAAAGCCTCCAAAGATTCTGAGTTTGGAAGGTTTCTCATTTCAGAATGTCATAGAGTGGGTTTTCCCCTGTCTTTACTTCCATGAAATCTAACCGTATCAGACCTTGAGACAGGCCAGGTGACATCATCATAGCACACAGAAGGCCTTACATCTGCTCTTGTTTTCATAAGTAATGATGTAATTTTGACATTTCGCCACTTATTTTATGTAATTCCTTGATAAGTAGCTACAACTTTATGACTAGTGGTCATTTTAAAGCATATTTAATCTTTAGAAAATTTCCTCCTCTAATCTTTAGATTAAAAAAAATAGTTAAATCTAATTGCATTTGCAGAGTTGTTCTTCTGCTTTCCTAGAACTGTCATAAATGCAATACATGTTAAAAGGCTTGGATTCATATTAACATTCCTTTTTCCACATGTCTTATTCACAGGAGGCTTTACTGTGAAGCAAACGAAGATTTAGAATCCCTCAGTTGCATGGGCTCCTTCTGAGGCTCCAAAAAAAGCTCTGCAATTTTATATTCATAATTCTGTACTATGTTTCTTAAGAGGGCCTTCCAAATTATATATGAACAGCCCCCCAAAACCTGGATCCAACCCTGCCATTGCTATATCCTTTGAATTTTAAAAATCTTTAATATTTTATGTAATATTTGAAATTTCAAAGCAATCCCAGTTCTGAAAAATCAAGCTATGGAGAGTAGTCTGTGTCAAAATACCTCCACATATACGTGTCAGCCTCCAAATTGAACCAAAAGGATATTTCTTTATATACTGACCATTTCCAATTCTCATTTTTACACCAGAGATCTTTTGTCAAATGAAATGATATGAAATGGAAGTTCTCTAGCCAAAGCTAGCTGACTGGAATGCAGGCCCTCACCACCCCTTCATCCTCACCTGATAAACACCTCTGGGGGAACTGATGAGTTTTCCCCTCCACAGTTCAGTCTGAAAACCACTGATCTAGACAGTCATGCACAGTGGAAGTGGGATTGGAGGCACAGAATGGAAACCTCACATGATTTTTGTGTTAGTGCATTACCCTAGGGTGAAAAAACTACCAAGTAGAACTGTTATATATTCATCCTTTTAGGATAAACAACCAGTTTTCAGATGGGTGGGAGATATTGCTGTCTGGAGTCATGGGAGGATTGTGCAAGATTTATTTTTGAGGCTTTTTCTTGTCAGTTGGTTCTCAACTCTCTTTGCAGAAGACAGGGGTAACTGCTTTTAGCAAGCATTTACAGTCTAAGTATTGATCAGAGATTACTCTTGACTGCTACAAGGTAACTTTGATGTCATAAGATCCTATTGAAAATATATGGAAAGCATAGTTCAAGTTTTGGGAGGTTATTTTGGTTTTGTTTTTTTTTTTTTAATATGGAACCCTCAAAATCTATATTCCTCAAAAAATCTAAAAAAAAAAAAAAGTAATAAAAAACACTGATAGAACACTCCCTCCTTGTCCTACAGCTCCTCAATCCTTCTTTTTCCAAGTACACCTTAAATTTCACCTCCTTTGGAAACATTTCCTGACTGAACTGAAAGAGATTTTGAAGTATTTTTTGGCTGCAGTTCTTCTAAGCATAAAATAAACTGATTTTCTTTAGGAAACATGCTATGTATTTCACATAGTCTTCGTTTTATATATGGAGAACAAAATATCACTTCTTTAACTATTTTTCAGGTGTTTAATTCTTGTTTGGTAGTTTTATCTTCAATCATTCCTTCATTCATCCAGTAAAATTTTATTCATTGTCTAATATCTGCCAGATTCTGTGTGAGGAGCTAGGGCTACAAAGAGAAATAAAACTAGAAGTAGTCCTTGAAAGCACATAGTCTACTGGGTGAGACAGAGAGGTAGCAAACTATTTCAACACAACAGGGTAAGAATTGAGGTACATAGAATTTTGGAGTAGAGAGAAAAAAGCACCTAACTCTCCTTTATAGTGGGACATATTGAAACTTTGATTTTAAGATTATTTATTAATTTATAAATATTTATTGTGTAATCCGTGTAGAGGGAACTAGGTCCTAGAGGCCAATGACTCATTATGTGAAATCTCAAAATGTAGCTCAGCATTTGATTCATGTGTTTTATTATCATAGAGTTGTCATCTATGCAAGAGGCACGAACATTCCATTTCAGTAGAAATATCTTATTCCCATGAATACCTAGAAACAGGTCCTGTGTTTAATTTTCTAATCATTTGTTTCTTTTTTTATATATTGTTAAACTCATACCAAAGATAATTTTTCCCCTTAAAGTAAGTTCCTATCACCAACACATATGCTAATAAACATAAACTTACTTAGAAATGGGACATACTTGTTCTATACCCTATGTGTTCTAGTTTGCTAATGCTGCCAGAATGCAAAACACCAGAAATGGATTGGCTTTTATAAATGGGGTTTATTTGGTTACACAGTTACTGTCTTAAGGCCATAAAGTGCCCAAGGTAACACATCAGCAATCAGGTACCTTCACTGGAGGATGGCCAATGGCGTTGGAAAACCTCTGTTAGCTGGGAAGGCATGTGGTTGGCATCTGCTCCGGAGTTCTGGTTTCAAAAGGGCTTTCTCCTGGGATGTTCCTCTTGAGGCTTCAGCTTCTCTCCAAAATGTCACTCTCAGTTGCTCTTGGGGCATTTGTCCTCTCTTAGCTTCTCCGGAGCAAAAGTCTGCTTTCAAAGGCCATCTCCAAAATGTCTCTATAAGCTTCAGCTCCTCTCTTGGCTTATGTGCATTCTTCAAAGTGTCTCTCTTGGCTGTAGCAAGCTCGCTCCTTCTGTCTGAGCTTATATAGTGCTCTAGTAAACTAATTAAGGCCCATGCTGAATGGGCGGGGCCACAACTCCATGGAAATTATCTAATCAGAGTTATCACCTACAGTTGGGTGGGTCACATCTCCATAGAAACACTCAATCAAAGAATTACAATCTAATCAACACTAATACGTCTGCCCACACAAGATTGCGTCAAAGATAATGGCATTCGCAGAGACATAACACATTCAAACTGGCACACTATGCATTGCTAACTGGAGAACCAAAATCTTATAGTTGCTTAAGAAAGGCTGATATTGTCAATTAGTATTTGTAGCATCAGCCAAGAAATTAGTGATTTAGTAAAATGCCTTCTAAACAAGAAATAGAAATAATTTCTTTTAGGAATCCTGCTTATGCTATTATGAATTAATTCAGATAGTATTGGGGCCATGTGACCCTGAGTTTCTTTCTTCCTTTTCACTGTTCCCATCACTGATTACACCTCAAAAGGGGTTCCATCTGGCAATCACTGTCTAATCCACTTAGCACCTCACCCTTACCTCTCCTTTATTGAGAACATTATTGAGTCCAATCACATTTTTAGTAAGCAGGACCCATGAATTGTCTCTCACCAGCTTCTATCCCAGCCTGGATGGAAAGGAAATAGAAGTAGAGAAACTTATCCATCTGTTTTGTAAAGTCCTGATCTTGGGAGAGTGTCCACTTCCTATTTATTTTATTTGATAGCCCACACTGCTACTTTGATCAACCTACACTTCATAAATTTTGTGATATAGCCAAGTGAAGCCTGTCTTGGTTACCAGTGACTGATATTAAACATGCAAAATCATTTTACCAGATGATAAAAGAAGCTACAGTATCTAAAAATTTCATATATCCAACGTGTTGTATAAACAGCCTAAATCCCTATACATTTTATAACTTCAGCAGTCTAAAGGTTACAGCCTGTCAGTTGAATTTCACGAATTCCAGGAAGAAATGGGGAAGTAGCACCAACTCTTCATTGTATACCAGTGATCAAACATCTCCTCATTACACTTCAATATTGTTGCCTCTAAAGGTCACCATTGCTGAACATAATCACACAAAATCAAAACTGCAAACTTTATATATCATGGAAGTAGTAAATAGCTTGAAGGTTTATTTTCTGGTGCCTGAACAACATTGTGAACCCATTTATAAATTCCTGGGAACTGTGGCATGAACCAAACACATTTGCAGTGCCTAACAATAGCTTCAATTAAATCAATTTCCTGTACAAAAGTGTTTTCAGTCATTTTAGGCATAAAACATAACTCTTCCACCCACAAAGTAGTAGCAGTCTTTTAAATTTGATCTAAATGCAATTTTTTTTGCTTTTATCTTCCCATGAAAACAAGTTTGATAATTGTTTTTAATTCACCTTCAGAATGGAATATCCAAAAATTCAATTCAAAGGGAAGTCATGAAGTTCATTTAGTAAAGCCCTGCTATGTCCAATAAATTATATACTCCTTGCTTTTTCTATTCCTTGATTTTTGCTAGATGTTATTGGGACAGTTTGCCGCCTTGGAAGATCTGTGGACCCAAAGTAGAATCCTAGTTTCATCCAAACCGCCATCAGCTCTCACTTGGATTACCATGCCACCTTCCTATCTCCCCTGCATCCATTCTCTATTCAGTAGTCAAAATTATCTTTTTAGCATATAACCCCTAATATTTCAGTTCCACTGGAAGGCTTAAAACACTTCAGTGGCTTCTGATTACACTTAAAACTCAAACTCCTCACCATGTTCTTCAAAGCCCTGTATAAATGGATCTTACAACTCCACTCTCAACTCCTACCATTCTTTCCTCCTTGCTTCACTCCAACTACAGTAAACATTTCTGTTGAACATGCCAAGACTTGGGTGCCTAGAACTTTACTTTGGCATTCATTCCCCTGTAGAGATGAGCACTCTGTCCTCAAATCTTTCTTTTCCTTCTCATCTCTTCTCAAATGCTCTCACTTCAGGAAAACAGCCTCTGCCCACTCAATCTGATCTTTCTGTATCCCATCCCCCCACATTATTTCTGACATGAAACTTATTCACAGTCTGAAATTGTCTTATTCAGACAATTTGTTTGCTAGTTTGTTTTCTGTCTCTGACTTCACTAGTGAATAATATTGGCTAGAAGCAGGTACTAGAAGCTTATTCATATGCATGGAGCACAAACTCAATAAGGATTAAGTATATAAGAACAAAAATGAATAAAATCCTAGAATGTTTTTCTTATTAGAAATTTCTTTATGCTTTTAAATGAAGTTTGCCATCTAAATTCAGAAAAAAAAATCAACATAGTTCCATATGAATAGATGCACAATGAGTGTAAAATATATACTTATCTGCACTTTGGGGACAAATAACTTAAGATGGCATATTGTTTACTTTCATATTAGAAACTTAAGTTACCTACATAAGAATTCAAAGGAGAGATTTCTAGTCTTATTTTTTGTGTCTAATAGCCAAAATAAGAAGTTTAGTTTGGACATCATGAAGTAATTGCCTGTTAATTTCCTGTGCTCTTTGTTGATAAAAAGTTAGATAAAATTAGACTGAGAGCCATTCAAAGAATTTTTGTCAAGCAAAACTATCAAATAAAAATTGCCAGGAAAAAAATATAAAGGGTAAATTCATTCCCACATTAAGACACAGATGCCCACAATCATATCACTGTTCAGTTGTAACTTTAATGTATATATGCTATGATGTGTGCAGATTTAATGTGAGTGAAAGAAATGAGTGATTTTCTAGAGATTTCAAGCAAAACCAGCTGATAAACTGAATTATTCAGATATTTCTTTCCATTTTTGTATTTCAAATATCATGCCTTCATGAATTCTACTTATTTATGATTTATTCCCAAGTGCTTTCACAAAAGATTTCAGAAAATGTCTAATTGAGGGGAATCAAGTAATAAACTTCTTTCAAAACATAAGAAACAATTGTTCCCATTATTCTTTTGGTTATAAAGATAGAATCGATTATCACTTAGAGAAGTCTAAAAAACTGCTTTTCTGAGCATTGCCTGGTTTTCACTTCACATTTCTTAGAATGAGTGTGCGTGTATGTATTTTGTTGTTGTTTTTGTTTAACTCTTCACTGGATATAGATCCACACCTGTCTATGGATTACTCAATTCCAAAGAACTTTGTTTCTCTTGATTTTTTTTTTTAATACTCTGTTTACCTTACACTATCAACAGTGATTAAGGTCCAAACGCCCTTTAAGAAAGGACATTCCTCAAAGCAGTGGGACACTAGCACTTTTCTCACATTCAGCCTTTGGTGTTTCCATTGTATCTAGGGCATGTGCAGTTTGCTGCTTCTTGGGCAAACAGTTCTCTGAATGAGGGGTTGGAAGAGAATTATAAAGACAGGTAATTGGTTTCTTATAACTTTTGACTTCATGCACCAATTCTGTTCAACCTAATAACTTAATGCTGCACCATTACATTTCCCACTGCTACTGCACATTATTTCATGGAGTTATGTAGTTTTATGTTTCTTCTCTTATTTATGTTTGTTTGGGGAATTTGTGAAATGCTTTTTGATCTGCAGTAAGATGAGGGCTTTTTATATTGCAAAATAATGGGACTACATGCTGCACGAAGTACCTTGTCCTTTGTTCATTTTGCCTCTTTCATTATACCCATTGGTAGCCAATAAATATGTCAACATGCTCTCATGTGAAACCTGTCAGACCTTGGAGGCATAGCTCCCCATCACTGGATAGAAATCTGAAAACAAATTTATCCCTGAAAAGAAATGAATGATAGGTTAAAGTATTTAAATCAGCTAGGAACTGGTAGCAACAATTTTCTTAAATAGCTATATTTAAACAAAGAACACTCTCTTTTTCTACTTTGGAATTATTAAGAAGTCTCACCCTAAAAGGAAACCTGCAAAGTAAGTGGCACTAGCTGCAAGGTAAAGTGTCTCCCAGTGTAAAGCCCCATGACCTCAATCTCATTATCTCTTTAGATCACTAAAAAAAACATGGACTATATAATATCAGTAGTCTCTGTAAAGCTGCACTATCCAATATGGTAGCCACTAGCTATATATTTAAATATAAACTTCATTAAAATTACATAAAATTAGAAATTCAATTGCTCTGCTACACTAGCCACATTTTAAGACCTCAATAATCACATGTAGCTAATGGCCACTGGCTACCATATTGACTCATGCAGACAGAGCATGTTTCCTTCTTCTCAGAAAGCTCATTTGGATAGCACTGCTCTAAACCATCATAAATATACACTTGCCATCATTTTTAAGACTTAGAAAATATGTTCTATAGTCAAATTGCTAAATGCCATTTGTTTCAACCTACACCTGTTCAATTTCGCAAAGAACTTTAAGAAATCTCTAATTTGAGGTAAATAACTAGTGAGAGGCTGCCTTGTGAAACATTAAGAGCCACTTTCACAGATTAAGGATTCCCAAATATCCTTTAGAAAATATCTAATAATCTCTTGTAGACAATTGTTAGATACTCTTGTCTTTGTTTTTCTGAATTTTAATGAATTTGGAGAGTAAGCAGCAACTTGCTTTCCTATTAAATATTCAGAAGGACTTTTAATATTAGCAAAGTTTCTAGTAGTAAGGAAACTAAAACATTATGCCCCATTCAATTCCCACCATTTCTTAATTATTTGAGTTTGCTCCTTTCTCAACTCAAAACAGCTCCTCTTAAACTATAATTCACTTTCTTTATTCAATACAGAAATCCCCTTCTTCCATAGAAGGAGGAAACAGATTTTTGTCAGTCCTAAATGGTGGGGGGATTGGTGTTTAGGAAGGGGATCATTTGAATGCAGGGACAATGGAGGGATGAGAAGGAAATAAGACTTTCTAATCTTATGGATAAAGCAGGCTGTGAATCACCCAAAGGAAACCATTCCTCACAAGGCAAATACACAGCAGTGGTCCCTTACTCACTGCTGCCCATCCTTTCACTCTGAGACCCAGGCAACAGCACACACACATAAAATGTAGATAGTTCAATTGTATCTGAGTCATATGCAGCCAGATCTTTAAGTGCAAATAGCAGTTGTGAATAGTGGTTTATGCTATCTATACCAAAGTACATGTCATGTCAAAAATTAGAGGAAAACTCTACTCAGGACCACCATACATGGTGGTCCAGACTGGGAAGTATGCACATGCTCACAGCAATCCTAGCTGCTCAACTCTGTTTGCCTGGGAATATACCCAACAGTGGTCCTTAAACAGAAACTGACCTTGACTTCCATGGTTTATTAATATTTGGATTCTTCCAAAAGCTATTTATGTGAGTATCTTCACTCATGATGACCTTTGCCACTGCTTAGCAACTTAATCTTTCAGGAAAGGCCATGAGGTATCATGAGGAAAACACAGGTTTTGGAATTATAAAAATTCGCATCAAAATCCCAATGCCTGCCACTTACTGTTCATTGATCTTGGATAAACTTCTCAACCCCTGTGTAACTCAGTTTCCTACTCTGGAAAAGTTGAGCTAGTTCCCTAGACTCAAGGGAAGTTTGTAGCAGTAAATGAAATTACATATATTGAAAAGCAATCTGGTCTCAATAATTGTGCAATTTGTATAAAAAAAAATAGTTGATTTCTTTCAGTTATTTGCAAAATGCCTCAAAGATATTTGTAGATAATATTCTTCCTTCCTTCAAGCACTACCATTTTTGATTGCGTAACATGCATCCAGCACTTGCTAAAGGATTTACATATATTAGTTTCATTTATTATACCCATTTTCAGATGAGAAATCTGAGGCAGAATGAGTTTAAGTAACTTGCCTAAACAGAGTTTGCTCAACACAGAGCTTATCTGTTGAAGCCAGGAATTCGAATCCAACTTTCTTATTCCAAGGCAGTTTATGCAGCTTGCCAATAGGAGGAAACGTGTTCTTTAGTTTAGCAGAAGGGTGAAGAATATCCCAGGAAAGTGATAACTTTTCTCCAATAGGTAGACAATTACCATTCACTTCCAACTTCTCAAAGGGAAATTTCTAGACTTTGAAAGCAGGGAGTAAATTCTCACCTAGGACAGTACCTTTTGAGCATTTATGTTGGCTTGCATTAAGTGTTTCTTAAATTGACATAAAAATGCTTTCCACTAGCTTCTTCAAGGATGATAATTTCTGAAACACATGAATATCTATAGTCTCTTATTCTTCCAAATTATGGGGTTTTCTTTGAGGATTCTTTAAGAAAATTCAATGTTCAGTAATAAAGAATATGTACATACACATGCAAACACAATGTGCACACATGTATATTTCCATCCCGTGGTCATGTATTTAAATTCTTTAACAAGTATTGAGAGAAAAAAGAACAATTCCCATTTTGGTTAACAGCATACTAATTAAAAAAATTTTGAAATTTCAGTTTCTTATTTGTTTCCATATTTGTCGTTTCCACCTTTTACCTCCTAAAAGAGTACTGGATTTAGAGTAAATCGAAAACAAAATTAAAATTTGGCCACCACCTACTAAAATTTTCACTTTGCAATGTAGAGACTCAAAAGAGATGGAAAACTCAAGGTTAATAAGATTATCACCATCCTTTTTTTATAAAGGAGCATCTAAATCTGTGCCTCCAGCCTTTTTTCACTGAGAAGACTGTAATCATTGCTAAAGTCTCAGGTTTTTGCTTCTCTGCACAAAAATGAAATCAGTGGTGTGTGGCTGAATGCATTCCAAATAGCAATAGCATATCATTAGCATATCAGTGACAGCAACAAAAAATACATGAAAACAAAAACATTGCATACAAATGGAGATGTGATGTGTAAGAGTTTTCTATAAAAGAGAAACTGTTTTCCTTGCTGCTTTCAGAATGGGTCTTTAAATTATAGTATGAAGTCCAGAGCCAAAGTTTTCAATACCTGAAAATCCAATAAATGAAATAGGAGACTGGGATGTGAGAATTCCAGATACCTTCCCTACTAAGTCACACTGTATCCCAGAGCATATCGTAATTTCCCAGTGCCCCAACTTACTCATCTTTCTGACCAAAGTTAAAACATTTATTAAACATTTGGTTTGGAGCCCTAGTGAAACCTGCAAAATTCACCTGATAAGCAACAACATGGTACAAGGCAGCCTGTTAGTCCGTTTGTTTATTTTTTTACTCCCTGTCTCACAGAAAATTAAGATATAAGAAAATTACAATAACCAGCTATGTTACACTAAGCTAATACTGAAGCAAATAGAAATAAATTTCTATACAAAGTGCTGTGCTATATATAACATATATATGCTATACATATGCTATAAATTGCTGTGCTATGTGTGTAAACACAATAGAAATGCATTTCTGATTCCCTAATAGTTCAAGACAGACATGGTCTTTGTCAACAGGGAGCTGTCCTCCACTTGATGATTCACTTACCAATAATCTTGACATTGTGTGGCTCCCCTATCTTGTAGTCTCTTATCATCATTTGCATTCAGCAGACAGAAGGGGAAAGAACAGTGAGGAAAGAGCCCGTGTGGGAAGTTTTATGGGCCTTACCTGGAAATACCACTCATATTCCATTAGCGAGAATGAAGTCACATGCCCACCCCAAATTGCAACACAGGCTAGCAAATGTAGTCTAGCTGTGTGTCCTGGAAAAAGAGAAAAGAGATTTTGGTAAGCAATTCTCAATCTTTGCCAAATTGAGATTATTTCTTGCGTGGAATAAATTATTGTAATCTCTTCTAATATTTTCTTCAGTATAAAAAGTCTCACTTTTCTCAAGAAGACACTCCACTGAGAAATAAATGTGATTCATACTATTTACATCTCCTTTATTTATTTATTTTTTTACTACATGATAAAAAAACTTTATTATGTAGTATTTTATCCACCACAGAAGTAGGCATAATGTTGTAACAAACCTCCATGAACCCATCATGCAGCCCAACAACCATCAAATCAACCCTTGGTCATTTCTACACCATCCTTATTCCCTGTATTACCCTGAAACAAATCCCAGAAATTGTATTATTTCATTTGTAAATATTTGTGACTCTAAAAGATATGGAATTTAAAAATCAGACCTTTACGAAAAGTCATCATATTAAACATTCTGGTTGTGTTCAAATTTCATTATCTCAAATGTTATAAGTGGTTTCTCTTTTAGTTTTTAAAAAATTTAGGATACTAATAAACATCACACATTGCAATTGGTTTTTTATATTTTAAGTTTCCTAATTCAACTTTTTTTTTCTCCTTGTGATTTATTTGTTGGAGAAACCAGGTTGTCTGTCTCTAGATTTTCCCAGTCTGGATTTTGCTGATTGCATCTGGTACTGGGAATTTCAAAAGCATACCACAGGGAATTAAAAGGCTCTGTTGACCAATTTAGCATTCATGGGGAGCAGCCAGGAATACTAACATTTTTTTCATATTGCTCTTGAATGTGTTGGCTGTCTCATGGAGATCTAAACCACCATGGACAGGGGAGAACAGGAGATCTGAATATCTGGCTGGAGTTCCACCCTAGAAGAATGCATCACATTTACATCTCCTTTAGGACCACCGATGAGTCACTTTGGCCTGCTGTAGTTTAATGCCCATCCCATCCTCCTTATAAGAAACCCAGAAATTATATTTTGGGGATGTGGCTTTTGCTTGTGTTTTCTTACTTGTTCAGAAATTTTTATTTCATTCATAAAATATAAGGATTTTTTAAGCTCACTTTCTACAGGATTTCTTTCAGAAATAACATCAAAGAAGAAATTGGAATCTGTTTTTGAAAAATATAAGGCAAATCTGTCTGTACTTCTGCCAAATAAACAAGAACCAAGAAAATATTGATCACTTCATATGAAATTCACAAAACAAAAGCCTTTCTAAACATACCATACATAGTTCATGACAAACCTTTAAACTGAACTAAAAACGTTTCAAAAAATTAGCAGTATTTTAATCGGCCACGTAGAAGAAATTTTTATGAAGTCAGAATGCTTTTGTGCTAGTACATTCTCCTTTAGCTCATTGGACTTTATTTCTGAACCTATGATATGTGCTCTAAAAATTCTAAACTATTCATAAAATATATTTTAAGAACAGATTGAGGTTTCATTATTTATAAATCAGTCAAGATACCAAACGGTCTAGATTGTAAACCTGCTGATAGAGTAGCTTTTCTTCATAACACTTGGTGTTGTTGCTACTCAAGTTTCTAATTTATGTGCAAATTAAATTTGCCTAATACATATAGTAAGCTTTTTTCTTTTTATTTTTTTTAGTAGTTTCAGATATAGTGTGGTTTAAAACACTCTTTCTGCAAGTTTATAAAAAGATAATTGTACCAAATACATTTACTCATTTTCTGTTTTCCATCTTACTCTTCACATATCCCACCCAGAGACAGAGTGATTTCCTATTATGAACTAAATATTCATCAGGAAACCAAGTCTCCTATGCCCTGCACAGACTGAACTAAGAAACAAATGCAGAACTGCTTCTGTGGCAGGTAGTGAGAGCATAGAAATCAAGACTTCAGGATTCTGTTTTCAATGTTAGTTCTAACTTTCTCAGTCTGATGATTTGCCACTGCCTCCAATTACATTCTTCAAAAGGAATAGATAATTCCTTCTCAGTTAATTCACTCAATTTCACTGAGCCCTCACTCCATTAGGCACTATCTGAGGAACTGGGTATCAAAGACAAATAAAATGGTCGCTGTGCTCCTAGGGCAGTGCACTGTATCTAGCAAGTTAGCTGGGCATGTAAACAAATCACACTGATACCAATGGTTACCAACCTCTCACTGTTCTAGATACACTTTTAAATAGTACAGTCATTGGTGGGACATTTGAAAAAAATTAAATGCCCCAAAACAAGGCCGGTGTAATTTCCCAAGAGTCACTCTTACTGAATAACAATTCTGTAAGACTTCAGGCAATCGCTGATTCTCTATCTCTGTTTGCTTGGGAACTCCAGCATTCTGTTGCTGTTTAAATAGACTGCCCGGACCATATTCTCCTACATATTCACTAGACAAAGTTAGCATACGTTCCAGTAAACACGGAAGCCTCTTATGGGACTGAGCCACCTACCTACCAGAAAAATATACCTTAGTTGGTGACAAATGAGACAGCTTTTTATTATGTTTGGAACATTGTGAATTTGGGGACTATTTGTTGCCACTGCCTAACCTCCTCTAACTAGTACAACATGCATAACCACTTAGCTCTACACTATTGCTACTTTATTCATCCTTGCTTAAGAACTAAGCAGTCATAAGAAAGAAGCTAACACTCATAAAGCAAGTTTCTTCTCAAGATTCTTCTTCCTCATAGAGACATCTGCATACTCTTCCTCACACATCCTTGTCAATAATTCTCCTTATCATCAGTCTTGTTCCTTTGAAGTCTTTGAGCTTTTAGACAATTTGTTATCCACTGTCCACTAACTAGTGTAAACCTGATGGTCCACTTATTTCTCCAGAAAAAGAAAACCACCAGAAATACCACTTCTTTTTCTGGACTTCACAGGCTTTGCCTTCCTCTCTGCCCTTCTGTATAACTGCAGTGTTGCAGTAGTCCACATCTGGCCAGTGCCATCTTCAAACTAGGTGGACTTTTTTTCTTTCTCAGTGAACATTTCATAGGAAACTACCCAGGAGGGCATAGGACTGATTTGAAGGAGAAGCAGCAGTGCAGCATGAGTTGATCCACTGAGTCTGCGTCACCTGTGCTGCCAATCTGCGTGTGCATTTTTTCCATCTTGAGGCCCTAATATGGTGCCATAGCCTAGGGGAAGCAGCCACTCTAGAGGCAGGTTTATTATATTGGACTCTATGCATTGTTAAAAGGAAGCGATTGCCTTTCCAGAAATAGATATTCCCAAATAAGGATTTGCTTTGACCTCTCACAGTGCTTTTGAGCTCACCTCCATCCATCCACTTGCAAAATGTTAAGGTAACATTTTTGAAGTTGGGTACTTATTCTACAAAGGATTCTCTGATAAACTATAGGAAACATAGTTAAATTTTAATTTCAGAAAATGAATTTTTAGTACAAGTGTGTACCAAATATTGCATGGGACATACTTATACTTTTAAAACTATTCATTTGTTTGATTTGATTGATTTATTTGATTACATAAAATTAAAAATTAACTAGTTATTTTTATTTGCTAAATCTAGCAACCCTAACTCTACATGATGCAGTTCATGCCCATCAACAAATATATGATGCCATTTCTTGTATGTACAATCCCAGTAACCAAGAAATGAAAGAAGGAGTAATATCTCATGATTACAACAAATGGGATACTAGAAAACAATTTGTTTCCCATCTCTACAACTTTGTTTATGTTAGTTTAGAAGCTGTCATTATTAAACAAGGAATTTTTCTATGAGACAGCATAATAATGATTACATTGAACAGGAAGCTGAGGCTCCTTATGAAAGAAATCGACTGGCAAAGCACAGGAATGTTGTATTGGTTGGTGTTCTGGTCTTATATTACCATGTTATGAAGCACTCCAAGATCAGTGATTTAAAAAAATAATAACATTTAATTTAATTTGCTCACAAATCTTCAATTAAGCAGACTCCATGGAAAAATCTCATCTATGCTCCACTCAGAACAACTATGGGATGTCTCAAAGGCTATAGGCTGCAATCATCTGGAGCCTCAAACACGTGTCTGGCTGTAGTCCGGTAGTTCAGCTGGCACTGGGACTGGAACCCCCACATGTGCCCATATCGCTGCTTGGCTTTCTTACAGTATGGTTTCTGGGTTCCAAGGGAATCTATAATTCCAAGAGAGAAAACCATGTGAAAACTGTATCACCATGTCTACCCCTGCCTTGGAAGTCAGGCACGGTCACTTCTGCTACATTCTATTTGTTAAATGCAAGTTACTAAAGCCAGCCCAAATCCAAGAGAAGGGGAGTTAGAGTCTACCATTTGATGGGAGAACTATCAAAGAACTTGACATTCTGCCCTCTGTTGACAAATTATTTATATTCCTCCCACATGCAAAATACACTCAACCCTTCTCAAGATTCATCACCTACCACCCAAATTCTCAGCTATTATGACATCAGGCTCAGACTCAAAGTCCAGAACCTCCTCATCTAAATCATCTAGATACAGTTGCATATGAGGCTCCTTGGCTTGTGGTTCTTTAAGTATAATTTGAAGTCCTGTTAACAAAAGAGACAAGTTACTTCCCTCCACACATCAAATACACAACGGATAAGATAGCTGCTATAAACCTACCTTTTCAAAAAGTGGAGAAATGAGAGGTATACAGGTGTCTCTAGTCCATGGCAATCCTGAAACCCAGCTGGGCACAAGTTTCCGTAATCTTTATTAGGACTCAGTTCCACTGTCTGGGAATGGTATTCCTTGGGTCTTGGCTCTGCCCTCTGAAATCTTTGTTTACCCTCTGTGTCACCCTTCCTTTTTCCATAAGAAATTGCCAGTGTTTGTAGCTAAGTAGGTTTCCCAACCTGCTTTCTGCCCAGACGGTTCAGGGGTCTAAAACCTCTTTTCATTTTTTATGGTCTCTGTCTCTTTTCATCCAAGCCGATGGTGTTTGTATCATAAAATTTTCCTTAAAATCTTTGTGACTTTTTGTGAATGTTTTTGGGTTTACTCCATTAGATGAAGTCAAACTCACAAATCTCACTGGGATAAGAATTTCTCTAAACTGGGCTTGGTATGAGGCTGCTGTAAGATAACACCTTTTAGATTCTTAGAACCCCTCTTTTTAATGGAAAGGATGTGTGAGGCATGCCCTTAACATTCTCAAACTTAAATCTTTCTGAGGCTTTCACAAAGGATTTTATACTCATGCCCTTCTTTTCATCTTTGGACCGTAACTTTCTGACAACACTCTGGATTTCGTATCTGCAAAGAAGCTATTTTTTAAATTTAGCATTTTTTGCTAACTGGAAAGACTGGGAATGAAAATCAGGTTTTGTTGTTTTCTGTTTTTCCAAACGCAGCAAATTCCAGGTCTTTTATACTTAATATTTCTGTCATCAGCTTATCTCTTTTGTAACATTTTAATATAGGCAACTATAAAAAGCCAAACAACACCTTCAACACTATGTCCAAACATATCCTTGGCTAGAACATCCAGTTAGTTGGTAATATTTTCTATTTTCTATATTACTGAAGGTAACAGTGTTGCTAAACTTTCCATCACCACATAGCAGAGCTTCCTTTCTTCCAGCTTGCAAAACATTTTCCTTACTTTCTTTTAAGCCCTCACCAACAGGCTTTTCATGGGCCATCAGTCTTCCACTAACAGACTGTTCCAGATACTTTAAATATTCACTAACATCATCCTCATGGTCCTTCCAGATTCTGCCCAGAAGCAGTTCCCAAACCACTGCCACATATTTTAGGCTTTTGTTATGGCAGCACCCCATCACAAGTACCAAAACATGACCTCAGTTGCTGAGTAATGAGCCAACCCAAAATTTAATAGTACAAAACAATTGCATTAATTTTGCTCATAAATCTGCAATTTGGGAAGCCCTCGATTGGGATATCTGTCTTTGCTCTACTCAACAACAGTTAGTGTGGCTCAAAGACTGAGGGGTGGAATTTGTGGGGAAACTGTATCACATATTTTGATCAGCATGTCACTTCTGCTTCATTCTACTCATAAAAGTGTGTCACTACATCCAGCCCATATTCAAAGAGTGAGGAATTAGACTCCATCATTTGAAGAAAGGAATATCAAAGAATTTACAGATGTGTTTTAAAATCAACACAGATAGGAAGACCGATTCTAATTATGAATGGGAAATCTGGTAGTTGCTGCACGATGGAGAAGAAAGTAGTATGTCATGAACCTGAACCCAGGGATTCTCTGAGATGTCTTCTAATACTTTTGTAGTCAGCAGGAAAATTAATGGAAGATTATAGCAACCCAATACTGGTAAGACCACTGAACTTCCATTACACCCTTCCAAAGTGACTAAGTAGGTAACACTATCAGGTAAAGAATCTCAGCTGAGGTGCTGACTAGGAGCAAAGAATACACAAAGAAGAAAAGGAGAAAAGTTCTAAATGCTAACTATGGCCTCATGACTAGTGCAGAATGAGAATGGTAATAGCTTCTTTCTTATAAGTATATTTGCAATGTATTTAAATTTTTCCCTTCCACTCTCCTTTTACCCTTCCACTTCTCCTTTTATTTTATCTGAGGTATGTAGGTGATGATTAGCTTCATAATTTAGTCTTTGGGTCACAAAATATCATGCTTTGATGGCAATTGAACTAGAAGAGTTGACATATTTATGGATGCACTACTTTCGGTTGCTTAGAGAAACCAATTTTGTTTGTAAAAGAGGGATAATTGTGTGATCTTAGGCTGCAGCATCTTGTTGTGGCATCTTGTTGTTGGTTGGAAGTTTAAATTAGGTTACACTTCCTATTAGTCAAAGGAATGATTGAGATAAATATGGCTCATTGTCCCATGTACCTTCCTGTGTCACATGGAAAACTAAATCTACATTTTTCAGATCCCCTTGCAGTGAGAGATCTTGATGTAAACCATTCCATCAATAAGATGTATTTGTGCAAAATTTTGAAGACAAACGTGGATGGTGGCCATCTTCCCATGACTCTTGGTGCTACCAAATAGAGTTAGAGACCAAATGTTTGTCACATTCAATTGTCTAGATAACAGCTTTGCAGTGTTAAGAGGAAATGATGGCCAAAGAAGCAACCTCATAATCTCTGGATTATAATACTGTAAAATATTCTCCTCTGAGTTCCATCCCTCCATTCCCTCCAAAAGACTTTTAAGAACTGATTTGCTGATTAAATCCTTTCCATTTAACAATACCTAGAGTTTCTATTTCCTAACCTGAACTCTGACTGGTAATCTTTGTACCAAAATCAAATGAACATAGTAAAAGAAAGAAAATTATAGCCAAATCTTATAGCCAAATTTTATAAAATATGCACACAAAAAATGCATCAGATAAATACTTTAGGATCAAGTGTATTTAATATTAGGAACTTTAAAAATGGTTCAACCTCATAAAATTTATGAATATAACACACTTTATTGACCAGTGAAAAGGGAAGAAAAACACAGATCCTCTCAATAGATACAGAAAAACTATCTACTAGAACTTTCTTTCATTCATAAAAATAAATTTTAGCAAACTTTAAATAGAAAGGAACTTCACATTTAGTAGTAAAATTTTATACAATTTGAAAAATTTAAGAAGAAAAATAACTTTTAGCAGCAATGAAATTTTAAGGTACCAAGGGACAATTCTAACAAAAAAATGTGTAGGACCTTTATGATGAAATATAGAAAACTTTATTGCTTTGTATGTTGAATAATTGGAAAAATAGACCAGGTTCATGGATATGAGGATAATATCATAAAGATATCATTTCACCACAAATTAACCAATGCATTTAATGCATTACATTACAAAAAATCTAGAAGGATTTTTTATTTAACTTGGCAAGCTGACCCAGAAATTCATAAGATGCCAAAGATAATTAAGACAATTTCAAAGAACCCCAAAGAAAAAAGACTTGCCTATATTATATCAAGACCATTATAAAGCAAGAGTAATTTAATGGCCTATGGGAAAAAAAAGTAGATCAATGGAAAAAAATAGAGAGCTCAGAAACTTAAACACACATTTATTAAAATTTGACATATTATAGAAGTGGCATTGCACAGCAGCTGGAAAATTATTTATAGAAGGGTACTGGAACAATTGGTTATTCAAAAGGGAAAAAAAAACAAAAAAAGAGAAATAGATCCCTATCTCAGCCCATAGCTAAAGAATAAATTCCAAGTATATCATAGAATTGAAGTGAAGGAGGGAGGGATAGCATAAAACATTTAGAAGAAAATGCAGGAAAATATTAACATTTGCTTTGGCAGAACTAGCTAGTTAGAATATGTGCATACTATTCAACAGAGCAACAGCACCTGCTGGAATACATCTGAGAGAAACTCTGCCACACGAACAAAATGAGACATGTCCAAAAATACTCATTGCAGCATAAATGGTAATATTGAAAACATGGAAGTAAAGAAAAGAATAGATATATAATACAATACGTACAATGGAATATTACACAGTATTTAAAATTAATATACTTGAGTTGTATGTATCAATGTGAATAAATCCCCAGAACAATATTGATTGAAAAAAAGCAGAATTATATGTAGAGAATTAAGTTTGAAAATATTCAAAGAGATTGTTTATTATACACATGTATGTAATAGAATAAAAACATGAATGGAAATAATAAATACCAAGTTTGGGGACTTGGTTATCTCAAGGAAGACAGAGAGAGGAAAGGGATTGGAGTAGGCTATAGAAGGAGCTTCTGCTCTACCTGTAATGTTTTACTTCTCTAAAAACAAGTCTGAAACAAATACTGGCAAAATGTCAACATTTTATTTAAAGCTGGATAGGCACCTGACTTTTTTTCTCTTTGTTGAAATATTCTTCTGTATACTTGAAGTAGTTAACTTCAATTAGTAATGTGATGTGCATATAATAAATTAGTGCCATAGTTATTAACTTGAGAATGAAAAAGAGAAACTGAATGAAAGATGTTGGTTAAGACACTGAGTTCTTAAGACCTACCCTCATCATTAATAAAATGAGCTCAGTGGACTCAACTCAAGAGACAGTGATGAGACTTACTTCATCATGAACATACAGCAGAGAGAATGATGCCTGTGCTGGTTTGGATGTATTATGTCACCCCAAACACCATTATCTTTGATGCAGTCTTGTGTAGGCAGAAAGATATTGGTGTTGATTGGGTTGGAGACTTTTGATTGGATGTTTCCGTGGAGATGTGATCACTCAACTCTGGGTGAGATCTTTCATTGGATAATTTCTATGGATGTGTGGCCCCACCCATTTGGCATGGGCCTCGATTAGTTTACTAGAGCACTATATAAGCTCAGACAGAAGGAGCAAGCTTGCTACAGCCAAGAGGGACACTTTGAAGAATGCACAGGAGCTAAGAGAGGAACTTAGTTTACAGAGACATTTTGGAAACAGCCTTTGAAAGCAGACTTTTGCTCTGGAGAAGCTAAGAGAGGAAAAACACCCCAAGAGCAACTGAGAGTGACATTTTGGAGCGAAGCTGCAGCCTAGACAGCAACATCTTGGGAGAAAGCCATTTTGAAACCAGAACTCTGGAGCAGTCACCAGCCATGTGCCTTCCCAGCTAACAGACGTTTTCCAGATGCCACTGGCCATCCTCCAGTGAATGTAACTTACTATTGATGACTTACCTTGGACACATGGCCTTAATACTGTAATTTTGTAACCAAATAAACCCCCTTTATAAAAGCTGATCCATTTCTGGTATTTTGCATAACCGGCAGCATTAGCAAACCAGAACAATGCCTAAAATAAGCAGCAGCAAAAGGTCAGGACTCTTTATACCCTAACTATCCCCAGCAAGGAAAACTGTCCCAAATCACCACTCATGATGTTCTGATGGAAAACTAAGGATCCCCTCTGTCAGGATTCCCGTTGTTGTCAGGGAACACTATGTGCTGGCTTGAATCTATTATGTCCCCCACAAAAACCATGTTCTTTAATGCAATCTTGTGGGGACAGGCTTATTAGTCTTTTGATTAGGGTGGAACATTTTGATCAGGTTGTTTCCATGGAGATGTGACCCCTCCCCCCAATTGTAGGTGAGACCTTTTGACTAGATCACTTCCATGGGGATGTTGGTCTTATTAGATCACTGCAGTCCTTTAAAGAGAGCTCATGGAGAGAAGGAGCTCAGAGAAACTGAGAGAAACATTTTGGAAAGAAGCTAAGATATGTAATCCAAAGTTTGCTCCTGGGAGAAGCTAAGAGCCAATGCTTGGAGATGCTTGGAGTTGCAAACAGAAAGACATTTGGAGATGCTAAGCCCAGACTTTGCCCCAGAGGAGCTAAGAAAGACACCCCCTCCTTCAACACTTAGAGAGAAATGCCCAGAGAACAAGCAAGGATGCGCAGGAGCTGAGAGAGAAGTGAAGAGAAACAGAAGCCCAGAGACATTCTGGAAAAAGCCATTTTGAAACCAGAACCTGGGAGCAAAGGACAGGCAGATGGCAGCCACATGCCTTCCCAGCTGACACAGGTGTTCCAAATGCCACTGGCCTTTCTTCAGTGAAGGTATTCTCTTGTTCATGCCTTAGCTTGTACACTTTTATGGCCTTAGAACTGTAAATTTTTAATGTAATAAATCCCCTTGATAAAAGCCAATCCATTTCTGGTAGTTGCATAATGGCAGATCTAGCAGATCAGAACACATTGTCAGTTGAGCTGTCATCACTGATAGAGCCCAAAGGAAAGCGAAAGTTTTGTTTCTCTCTTTACCCACCCCTCTAACATTGATTTATCTATGTAAACCCATTGTGTTGCACATCTGCCCTGTGCTGGTATGAAAGTGAGTTGATGGTGCTCTCTGTAATTATGAGGGAAAGTATGGATATGTGTAATATAAAGGGTTTATGTGCATGCAAATTGACTGGAAAGGCAAACAAACTTAAGTGCTTAGCACAGTTTAGCTTGTGGATACTGTGGATCTTCCTGGGAATTATGGGTATTAAACCAGAAGGATTCATCTCTAGAAGTAGAGGAAGAAATGAGAAAGAATAGAAGTAAATAGGAGGATCTTCCCTTTTTTTTTAGGCTTCTCCTTCCTTATTTTACTAGAGGGAGACCAAATTGAACCAAAAATAAGAACAAGAAGAAAATTAGCAGCAAGAACAACAGGTTTCTAAAATGGTCAACATGTAGTAGAAAGGCCTCTTGGAAATGTAGTCTGGGAAGGGTCTGGGAAGCTGAGCTCCACACATTAATTACCACTTCAGTTTGTAATACAGTCATCTCATTTATAAAGTGAGGATTTGGAGCTAGACCAGTGTTTCTCAAATGTGGCCATTAGGTCATCTGTGTCAGAATCATGTAGGGGTTACTTATGCAAATACAGATTTCTGACCACACTATAGACCTACAATATTAGCATCCATCAGACAGGACTAACAAGATGCATTTTAACTACTTCTCTATGAATTTGAGATCCACTGTATACCAATCTTAAATGCCCCTTCCTATGCCAATATTTGATGCCTGTATATGATTCCATTTGACTCTGACTCTAGATTCTATGACAGTTCTTGCATTCTGTAAGAGAACTAATCTATTTGTTTAAGTTTTTGATGTAGTTTTCCAAAGAACACAAAGTATGATCTGTCCCCTGAATAAACATCTACTGTTCCCTAGTGCAGAGAGCTCTCTTTCTCTCAAAAAATCCATTGATGATGCTGATGAAGATAATAACAAATAGAATATTTCTTACACTGTGGTACATGATCATTTAATTTCTTGGAATGCAACAGGACAAGAGTATTTAGAAAGGTTATTTAGAAAAGGAAGGTAAAATCTTTCATAGGAAATACCCAGGACCAGCTTTCTTAGTTTACACCCTTTTATGATTGTTCTGGTTTACTAATGCTGCCATTATGCAAAACACCCAAAATGGATTGGCTTTTATAGAAGGGATTTATTTGGTTACAAAGGTACAGTCTGAAGGCCATGAAAATGTCCAAATGAAGGCATCAACACAAGTATACCTTCGCTGAAGGAAGGCCAATGGCGTCTGGAAAACCTGTTAGCTGGGAAGGCACGTGGCTGGCGTCTGCTGATCCCAGGTTGCATTCCAGCTCCACTCTGAGCTCCTGTGCATTCTTCAAACTGTCTCTCTTGCCTGCAGCCAACATCAGTCATCCACAACTCCAAGCATCTCTGAGCTATGCCAGTTAGTGTCTGGGTCTGTGCCAATGTTTTTAAAGGACTCCAGTAATTAAATCAAGACCCACACTGAATGGGCAGGGCCACACCTCCATGGAAATAATTCAATCAGAGTCATCACCTACAGTTGGGTGGGTCACATCTCCATGGAAACAACTTAATCCAAAGATTCCAACCTAATCAACACTAATACATCTGCCCACACAAGACTGCTTCAAGGAACATGGCATCTTGGGGGACATAATACATCTAAACTGGTACAGTGGTCATCTTTAATATTTCACTGAATTGATTCTAGTTTATTTTCTATAAATTTGTTCTCTACTCCTTTTCTTTCATCACGTATTTCTTAAATTTTTAAATGCCAGGAGTTCTACTTCGTGCATGGGATGCCAAGATTTTAAAAAGAAACAGTCATTCTCCTCAAAGAATTCACAAATTTGGGGGTAAGGAGGCAATGCATACTACCATAATGTTGTGGAAGTTTTTAAACAATTATAAATAAGGTGATTTAACACCTCAGGAAAGGAAGCAACTCATCCTCATTTGGGGAAGTCAAGGATGATTCACCAAGGAAATGATACTGGATCTGGCTCTTAGAGGTCTATTGTGCTGGAAAGGGAAGGAGATCAGAGAAGCGCAGGAGGTATGCGAGAAAAATTCCAGGAAGAGGGGAAGCCTAAGTAAAAGCACAGAGATTTAAAATGGGACTACTTATTCAGGAATGATACATTATTCTTTGCTTTAGGGAGAAAGATGGAATATGAGTTTGAAAACTTAATTTGGGCTCATATTGGCAAGGTCTTCACTGTCATGCTAAAAATTAAGACAAATTTTAGTTCAGAGTGATGGCATTGATGTGTACGAAATATGCTTTGGTTTGTGTTTTAGAAGAATGCTATGTGACAAATAAATAAGTGACTAATAGCTGATAACTGCAAGAGTGAAAAAAAACAGGGAAGAGGGATAGGAAGTGTGCAAGGTAAGGAAAAGGATGGTCAGAAAGACATAACTTCAACTACCGTAGGAGAAAGCCATGAAGACTTCAGAGAGAGAACAGGCTCCAGGCAGAATTCACAGAAATGCAGGCTGGGAGGTGGGGGCCTCCTTGCTGTACTGGGAGAATAAGAGAACTGAGAAGCTAGATTGGTCTGGGATATCAAGGGGAGGGATGATAAGGGGAGAGATGGAAGACAGTGCTGGGCCAGATCATACAGAGCTTTGTAGCCATTGTGAGGACTTTGCCTTTATTGGGAGGGAGATGAGATGCCTCTGGAAGTTTTCAAGCATAGATGAAAGACATTCTACATCATTATATTGCAATGGAATAAGGTATTGGAATAGTTTCTATAAAGGGCTTTCTTATATAGAAGATAAATTCTTGATTTTTGTGTGAACATGTTGTGGTGGGCAGAATGCTAGAGATGTCCCTCCAAGATTCCTATTCTCTGGTTATACAATCAAACAGTAATCTGGGTATGGCTGGGAAAGGATTTCACAGATGGAATTATATTTACTAATCAGCTGACCTTAAAATAGGGAGACTATCTAGGATTAACTGGGTGGGCCCAATATAATCATATGAGCCCTTAAGAGCAGAAGAGAAGGACAGAAAAGGCAGTCAGAAGCATGTGGCAAGGAGGAAGGCAGAGGAGAGATAAGCAGAAGGGGAGACAGACCGATTCAAAACATGAAAAGTTCTCAACCCATAGTTGCTGATTTTCGAACGGAGGAATGGGGCAATCCTTAAGAAAGGGATGCAGGTAACCTCTAGAAGCCAAGAGCAATCTCTGGCCAATAACCAATAAGGAAACAGGAACCTTAGTCTGTATTTGCAACCATGGGGAACAGAATTCTGTCAACAACCTGAATGAGCTTGGAAATGTATTCATCTGTAGAGACTCGAGACCAGAACACAGCCCTGCTGACGTTCTGATTTCATCCTGTGCAATCTGGAACAGAGAACCAGCTGAGCCACACTGTGCTCAGATTTCTGAATTACAGAACTGTGAGATAATAAATGGGTGATGTTTTAAGCCACTTAGTGCCAATTTATTATGGCAGCAATAGTAAACTAAAGCATATATAAAAGATAAAAGATCTAAATATTGGATTTATCTAACATTTCACTAAGAACAAGGTCTGTGCCTTATTCTTCTATATATATAAATATCCTAGTTCAGGCACGACTCTGTATAAGAAATGAATTAATGAACTGCAGCAGGAATCATATATTGCTTCATTAGATAAAGATATCAAAATAATTTACCATGGGAATCTTGCTTATTATATATTTTCTAAATAATTTACATTCTGGTGGATTCAGAAAGTCTATACTCCATTAGGACAAAATTAAAATATATCAGGGGCTGGAGACTAAATATAAATAAATAAAGCATTTGTAATATCTTTTTTTCATAACTGTGCATTTAAAAAAGGTATCTCAATGATTAGCAAGATTATAGGTATGGAGGGCAAACTCCATAGTTCCATAAAATTGTCACTAAGCTTGTTCTTATGTATTCTGCTATTGTCATATCTACCATAGAATTGAAAGCAGACCCATTTCATGATGAGCTTTTTGAAAAATTCCACATCAACATAAGAGACCATTGGTGGCAGGCTCCAGCCACTTTGAAACGTGAACGACCATTCTCACATGCCTCAAATCTTTCATAACTCAGAGTGCTTGCTCCCATATTAACATCTTGAGCATGGTGTTTCTCTTGTTAGGCAATTTTTCTGGTTCATTGTGTGCACACATGTAAACCCATGTCATTGACGTCAAACCCAAACTACATGTTTTTCTCTTAGACATCCATGCCACTTTCAAATCTATCAAAAAAAGATAGTGAGACTGCCCCCACAAGGTCTAGTCTTTAGTGAATATGATGAAATACTCTCAGAAATAAATAGCTTCATTCAAGCCAGAGCTTAAAAACACCAGATTGATCCACGGGTTTCAAACAGTTTTTCAATAGCAGCTGACAGCGGCATCCTGTGGAGTTCAAAAGATGGTCTTGTCTTATTTGAAACAGGGCCTTTCAGTTAGACATAGCCGTCATTCAGTACACTTCAGAGGGCCCTTCTCAGTCTCCTTGTATAGTTGACTTCATCTCTTTCATTTCCTCTTGAAAATTTTCCTATATAATTGATCAACTCAGGAAAATGGAGGGAAAATTCAGAGTCCCTTAGCCCATATACGTTTTTACATTTTCCAGACCATCGTTTGACTAAACATACTAAAAGCATACTCTTATCTCCTTCCTAGATTCTCCAAACCATCAGAGATTTTAACCTTAATGTTTAAAAATATATTTCTTTTTTGGAGATTTTGAATTTAACTAGAACTGTAGAGCATTTTCTCTCACTTGAGGCAAGGGGTATTTTAGAAAGCAAATATCAAATTTTGCTATTCTAAAAGGCCTTCAATTGTCCATGATTTCAGTCATTCCATTATACTTAATTTAATAACTTCTGCTGAATATCTACCATCATGTACCAGGTTCAGTACTTGATTTTGGGAAAACAATGATTAATAGGATGGAATCTCTTACCCACAAAAGTTCATAATCTACTTAATTAACTCATTTTCACACACATGGCCATGCACACCCACCAACTAATGAACAGATGCCATTTTAAAGTTGCTTCCTGCAGTTAAGATTATCCAAGTTCATCTCAGTTGAGGAATAGGGAATTTTTCAGTAAATTATGACCTGACCCTTTCACCTACTTTCAAATGGATTTTTGTCATCTATTATTTATCAATTGGTTTCTGAAGTGTAACCAAATCAATGTATTTTTTACTGTCTTCTTACAGGCAATCATGGTTCTTGGAACTGAAATGTACTAAGAGACTCATCACTGTTATCCTTACATAATCTCTACAAATAGTTTAAAAATTAAAAATCGTTTCTGTCAGGGTTGAAATAAGTGCCAATAGAGACAATAGGGTCAAGTGGGGGGAGAGATTAAAAGGTACTCTGGGTCCCTTTAAGTCCTACAATTATGCCAAAAAAATCATAATTTTGCATTAAATATGCTCCAATAATAGTACCTATTGTAAGTTGTAAACTGTTCTAATGATGATTTGGAAAAGCCATCTTTAAGTGTAGTGATATTAAACACAAACTACACACTTGTCATTTGCTTTGAGAAGTTGAGGCCTTTTGCTCTTACATTAAAATAAGTAATATTAAGTGAATAAGTGAATGGATGGAAGAAGCAACAGAGGTTCAGAGGAAAAAAGAAAAAAAAGAGGATCCCTCCTTTGGCAACCTCACAGCTGAAAGCAAAGGAAAATGAAGTATTAGTCTCCTTCTGAGAATGAGATCTCTTGTAGAGAAGACACCAGGTAAGAAGTTCTATAATTGTAAGCCCCTTTCTAGAAAATCTTGAAAATCATTAAATTCCCCTGTTCCTTAATGCCAAAGATTTGTAAGTATGTGATTCCAGGATTTGTATAATCGCACATTGCTGTATTTGCCATAACCTAATAAGGTACCTTATTTCAATAAAACAGCAACTAGACCATACATGATTGTTAGGCTCAATACCAATTGTCCCTCATTAACGTTGCACAGAGCGATTAGCATTTTGAAGCAAACAAGGTGTACTTAGTTAGTAGGACATGACCCTGCTGTCACTAAATTATATCTATGATTAATGATCTTCTCCAGTTTAAAGTTGGAATCAGAACAAATAGATTATAAGTGAAGAATGGGGGAGGAATGGAGAAATATGAGAAAGATGAACCCCACGGCTTAAATCGTACATGCCATTGTTCAATATTGAATTCAGCTCATGGAGCAATTGACCCCAAGGTTGATGTGCAAATTCCAAGGCAGTGGTTTTCAACCCTGGCCACACGTAAAAATCACCTGGGGAGCTTTTTACAAACTCCCGTGTTCCCATCCCACCTCAGACTAATTACACTCTCTGGAGGTAAGACCTAGGCACCATGAGGTTTTCAGAGAATAAATGCCATAATATTCACTTTGAAGAAATAAAATTGGAGTCAGACAAAATAAAACAGGAAAATCTACATTTAAACATATTATGATTAAGATTTTTTGTTTGAGTTTTCTATATTGTATTGGCAGAACAAAACTTGTGTTTCTGTGACATACCAGTTGGTCCAGAGCTAAACAGAGAATTTATTATTTTTTTATATTATTTTTTTATTTTATTATTTATTCTTATTCTATGAAAGAATTTTATTTCACTTTAACCAATTCATTATAATCACAGCCAAATTTGAGAAAGTCAAAACGTACAAAGTTATGGAGAACTATTTTAGAACTATCTTCAAAAAATATCTTGTCCTATGTGTATGTATTTATATATAAACTCATATACTTACTAGATTCTTTTAAATTGACCATGGAGTCGTCCAACCTGATAAGAGGTTTGTTATCAGGAAACCTGAAAAGATTTAACTATTGTAGCCAATGTCATCTAGAATGGGATATTTCGAGAAATAATACACAAATTAGGATTACATTAGGATCTTCAGAAGCCCTAAGCATTGAAAAAGACTATGTTGTACCTCCAAGTTTAATTAAAAGTAGACACAATATTAAATCATTAAACAAAAATCTTCCATGTATAGTGATATAAAATAGCTTTTCGTAAATTTCTTTATTGTAAAATTCTGGATATGGTCACTGAAGTTGGACTTCTCGCAAAATGTTGGAGTCCCTAATACATGTTATCCAACCAGCTGGGTGTTGTATCATTATATAATTCATGACCTTGTGCAAATGTGGTATTATTGGTGTATATTTTTTGGCAGAGTTTGTATCTGGCACAAGTCATAGCTAGTGGGAAGATGAGAAAGGAGAAGATCAAAGCGGTTGAATAGATAGAGAGACAGATGAATGATTAGATAGATAGATAGATAGATAGATAGATAGATATAGAAATGCATGATAAGGATAGAATCAAATAGAATTTGTCAGGGTTTTCTTACCCTTAACTCTCCAACCCATGTCTCTTGTTCATTCTTGCCTTCTCATCCATTTATCCATCCATTATCCATCCCTCCATCCCTCCATTTAATAAATATTCCTAGCAATTCCCATAGCTGGTGAATTTCCAGTATACTACTAAAACAGATTCACAAAGATGTCAAAATAGATTCAGAAATAATTTCTAGTCGAAGTTCTGAGTGACCCTCTTAGACTTTCTGTAAGTCATTCAATTTTGAAGTCAACCCAATTGCCTATTTCCTGCAGTTCTGTTAAAAATAATTGATTGATATGCACAGTTATTGAATGTATTCACTTTATTATTTCAGAGAGACATGATCATTCACTATGATAGTATCACCTGCTAAATTTATTTTGTTGAATCCTCTCAATCCGTGTATTAATATGTGCTGTATGATAATTTTTGTGGGCCCAGTGAATTGTGACATAGTTTTAATGATTATATTCATCCAGTTATTTCTTGTTGTTTTTCTCCACTAATAGTCAGTTAATCTGGCCTTGAACTCCTTTATAAATGAATTATTAACTTCAGATGAGTTATTTTAAATAGAGAGGAATCAGTGCAGAGATTCAGACTCCTCCACATATGTGAACCATTATCCTTTTACTATGTACTTTAGAAATAGCTAATAATCTGAAGAAAACAGAAAAACACTTTCATTTTCCAATAATGTCTGGTGGTTACCATTCAGGAAAAAGTGAAGCCTCCATTGAATTTAATGAAACAAAAGCAGTAGTTAACCATATAATTAGTTGATTCATTACTAACTAAATTTATTTAGAGGCAAAAGCATTTAATCTGAGTCCTCCATACCCTTGGAATATAGTAACATAGAAAATCATGGATTAAATTCTTAGGCATATTGGAAAGGTAAATATAATGGTGATATGTGTTATATAAATATGTAGGTAGAAATCAGATTTGGAAATGGCTGTACTGGTACATTATTTTATCGGTTATGAATTTTTTTTTAGATTCTTAACTTGCTGCCAAATTTTGCGCTTAGTTGGAGAGGGTTTTATATTATTTTTTGTATGTTTATTTATGGTATTTTTTCACTAAAAATGCATCATTACCTTAGCAGCTGCCACACCACATGAAGCAGCATGTGCGCTTTTTAAAAGAGATCCAGAGCACCTTCCCCCAGAAACCCAAAGCCAATATACTTTGGGAAGTCTGCAGCAGAATTCAGAATTTACCAGCAAAAGAATATACAACTCAGATAATTTTGCAGTTTTTTTCCAATAATAATTTTCTTTACCATTTTTTCCCTACATTTTCTATTTAAAATTCTTTCAAAAAATGGAAAAAAATAAAAGTTAATGCATGATGAAAGAGAGCTTAAAATATTCTCTTTTTTGCTTGGGGCCATTTTGGATGGAGCAGGGAACTGCCTGTACCTAACAACAAAAACACAGGACAGAAAAATACGGAATGGGTAGTGGTGTATTTTCCATGAATAAGCTTTCCTTGTTTTATATATTTGAGAAGGTTTGCAACTTAATTCTTTGTGTGTGTGTGTGTGTGTGTGTGTGTGTGTGAGAAAGAGAGAGAAGATGTATGGGCATGAGTCATTCTAAGTTTACTTAGTCTCCCTCTGCTCAGATATTCAGGTTCCTGTCCCCATTTTCAAAGCATCTCTTGTGAATCTAATTTGGATCCCAAACCCCAACTGTATATGCTGAATTTTATGGCTCTTGTAGCAGATTATCTTTGGATAACGTATATTAAGGACTACTGCTCAGGTCAGGCATAGACAATTAGACATTTGAGCAATGCTGCAACGTGATCCATAAATGTACCACTATATATTTAGTGTAAATGATGCCAAGCAATTAATTTCCTGACTTTTTTGTGAGATTACATGTTTTAAATGAAATGTTCAATTTGTTTCAATGCCATTTCAACTTTATAGGCAGATAAGACTTTATCTCATCAAAACACATGAGGTCAAAATACATAATAGACTTTATAAATCCCCAGGGAGTGTATTTCTAATGTCTGTGGAGAAAAAAAGAAAAGATATGATTTTGAGGAATGGTATCATAAGGAAAACAATGCACATATCAAGATTCCTGAAACTTTTTATGCATGATCAATTATCTACGAAGAAAATCAGGCATATAAATGTATTTGTTTGATGTTACAGGTAGATTCTTAATATATGGTGTTCATTATTTACACTCATTGATTGTAAAACATAAATTTCTAAAATGTGGAAAGTTAGATAAATCAGAAAAGGAAGAAATATTTCTGAATTTGAAGCTGGGCCAGTGGAATCTAATCTTGACTAACAAGTTTGGAACAATGTCCATGAGCCCTAGATCCTTCGGTGGTAAAACATGCACAATGGATTACTTCAGGTGACTCATATTCAGCGGTTTCAGGGACTGGGCCAGTGATGTGAGACAAGGCCTGAGCAGTCACAGAGGCCAAATGATAAACAGCAACTGACACTTGGACCCTGTCATGAGTTGAGTTATCTCACCCAAAAAGATATGTTGGAATCCTAACCCCCAGGACTTCAGAATATGACCTTATTTGGAAAGAGTATCATTGCAGTTGGAATTAGTTAAGCTAAGATGAGGCCCTAATTCAATGTTATTGCTGTCGTTCTAGGAAGGGAAGACAGGCACACAGAGAGCAGAACCATGTGAAGACAGAGACACACAGGAAAAAAGGCCTGGGAAGGCTGAGGAGCCAGAGCTCTGAGTGATGTATGTATAGACCAAGGAATGCTAAGAATTGCCAATAGACACCATAAGCTAGAAGAGGCAAAGAAGGATTCTACTCTATGGGTTTCTGATGGGGCATAGCCCTGCTGACACCTTGGACTTCTAGCTTTTCAGATCTCCATGGCGGGGAGGCAGTAGGGTCTAAATAGGCCAGAGCCACTCAGGTCCAGCTATTGGCATATGGAAGGTAGGTCCCAACACGGCACATCTAATTCTAAAGAAAGCCTGGAAATCCAGATTTGAATATGAAGCCTTCTAAATTTTTCCCACAAGTGATGAATTCAAGCTTGGTTCTATTCTGTTTCATTTTTTAAAGAATACTATGCCCATCTGCAGGGCCTATCTGACTCATAGGCTGTCTGTGAATTTTAGTGAGGATGATCCTTAAGATGCTCCGAAATTCTATGATTTTGTGTCTGTGTGAATTCCATGGGGCAAATGGCTAATAGTCTTGTTTGGCTTCATTAACAGAAATCTGAGCTAGGAGATAGTGAACATAGATTGGAGATCTGGGTCAGCCATGGCCACCTACCTAGATTTTTTTCTCCCAAAGGCCCGGCATTCTCACCTTTCATGAGAGCACATCGGTACTAAACAATTTCTTTTGTTTCTACAGCATACAATGTCAATCTGTAGCCAACATGCTATACCAGACCACCACCAGGCCTCACTTTTGTTCTGCCCGGCCTTGTACAAAGCTTGGCAATATTGAAGTCAGCCAAGTTCAAGTGGGAATTGGTATGGAGAAATAGGAATTGGCTCTTGGTTCAGTCTGTGATCCAAGAGGCAATGCTGGAAGGGGCTGCAAAGGCCAAGAAACTAGTGGAGCTGCTGGGTCGAAGTGCCAGAGACACAGCCAAACAAGATCCAAGGATCAATGTCTCAGAAAGTTGGTCTGATCACTGGAGCTGGGCTGCAGGCCACAGTATAAGCTGGATATCCTCTCTGCCTAAAGCTGCTTTCACTGGGTGATGAATTTTGTGTCCTGGCTCTTTCTTTACTATATCTTAGTGTGCCTCTCAGTTTTCAATAATTAAGGAGCATAAAGTCCAGCTCTTTCTTGACAAAAGCTTGTCTAAGGCACATGCAATTGAGATAAGATTGTCTTAGGGACATCCTATCCTACATTCCTCTCCTCTGGTACTCGAATTCTGACTCAGCCCAAAGAACACCAGATTTTCTGATCACGTTAGCTCAGGCCCCCATAGATTTACTTACACTGAGTTGCACTTTAATATTAGGCCCTTTGATTTTATTAAAGATAACTAAGAGAGTCAGGGATATGACTGTACCCTTGAAAAATGCCGTCGAATATCATTTTCATTAGATCACTCAAAGTTGCCTTTTTAAAGCTCTGGAAGAGATTTCTATTAAAGTTCATTGAGCTTTGGAGCTTGTCGCTTTTTTACCCAGGCTGTAAGGCAGCTCAAAGCCAAAGATGAACTTTGTCATAATAGCTGGGTTATTCCATATGTTCATGTATTTGTATGCATTCTACCATTTTCAGTATTTTTATCTATTCTGTGTGTGTTGTGTTTGTGTATGTGGTAGGGGAAGAAGATATACACTCATATCCCATCTGGAAAAAGGGAGGGAGAAAATATATCCAATGAATAAGCTAAAATTTTAGCAGATAGCTCATTTTTTAAAATCAAATACAAGGAAATTAGGAACAAAACACTTTGAAGAGTTGAAACAAAAGAAATTTATTGGTCTGTCTTCTATACAAGTATGCACAAGACTCTAACTCAGCAGTCCAAGAGAAGAGACCCTCCCCACCACCAAGTCTCCAAGCTATTCATAACTTTTTTTTGAATCATTAATATTAGCTGCATTTGCTCCACAAGACTTTCTCAGCAGTATTTTGATGTTACAATATCACAGTTTACCGCATCCCCCTACCCAAGTCCTGTGTCAAACTCCAGCTTCCATTATTTTACCTCCTTAGCAATTATAAACTTACCTTCTTTCCTCTCTCTTCCTTAGTGGAGAAGCTAGCTGGCTTCACCAGAATGTGACCTTTATTTCCACATGCTTTGGACCCAAATAAGAACTATAGCATCCAGTCACAAGAAGAAAGAAGGGGTAAAGCAGTTTCCTTTTGTGCAAACTGGGGAGACTCCATTATGCCACATTATTCCAAAATCTGGAAATCAGAAAACAATCCCTAACACTTGCCTAGCAACACTTGCCTAGCCGGTGTAGCTGGGAGGATTAATTCCTGAGCTTGTGTTCCTTTACCTATAAAATGGAGATAATAATATTTATCTCAATTAGTAGCTGTTAATTTTAAATGAGATGTTGTAGGTGAAGTTAACTGTAAAGTCATTATTCAAAGGTAAATTTCCGTTTGCTCATTTTCAGGGGGTGAGGCTGAGTATGGAAAGAAGTATCTGGAGTTCTGGACATGTATCTTAACTCTGACTCACTTTATCACCTTAGTCACTTAACTTTCCCACACTGCAGGCTTCTCAATGGAAAATTAGACATGTTATCTGCCTTAGCAGATTGTTGGGCATATACATTAACTGAAAATAGTCTTTAAATAAAAACCATTATTAAATCTCTAGAAGATTTTAATTCAAGATACCATAATTATTTTTATTCAAATGATCCATTTTTATCCATTTCCAACTTATAAAGGTGAATTATAGCATGAGATACTTAAGTTAGACATAAATATGCATTTTGTAAAAGGGAAGATTGCTGTTTACTAGAAGAGGCACTAGTACTTACTAACATAACCTACTTTTTTTTTAGAACAATATGCAAGCCTTAATATTGCAATGATTTCTGTAGAATATACACACAAAAACAATTGCTAAAATAATTAAATAAATTATATAACCCAATCTCTAGGGTTGCCATTGATGTGAACTATGGCTTCCCCATGTTTTTCCAACTCTGTGACAAGCCAGTGAATTTTATGATAGCAAGTTGCATAAAAGCTTGGGATTTGCTAACCACTAGCCATCAGTCCATTATTCAACCATATGTGCACCCTCAATCCCAATATTACTTACACAAACACATATCATTCACTACCTCTGCAGTCCGCATCACAACCTTCCTAATAGAGACTGTGGAAAACTAAAAGGAAGTTAAGTATATAGGAACACACATATAAAGAAGATCCTTACCTGCACTAAACTTCCCCCAAACTCAGTAACTTACAGATTATCCAGTGCTTGATCTATGCTTCAAAGTCCTAAGAATTTTTCCCTAAGTATTCAAATCGTCTACACAAATGTCAGCCCTGAATAGATTACATTTTTGTTTTCTGTGTATAATCATTGCTAAAAAGAAAAAAAAAATGTTTAAAAAACCAGCAGGAAGGCAAGAAATTGTACACTTAGAGTGGTAATTTATCAGGTTGAACTGAGGCCAGAGTCTCGGTGTCTAGTCCCTTGATCTTATTATTTATCACATAGCACGACCAAAAAAAGAAATAGGAGGCAAGGGAGGAAGAGAATAAAGGGCCCTCCTGCGACGACAGACAAAACCAGCCATTGATTGAATTGTATCTGATTGTTCACCATCCAGTGCACCTGTGCCGTTTCCCACCCCTTTCAAGATCTCCTAGGTCCTGAGGGTTGAACAGTGCTCATCTTGAAAATAATATCCAAATTGAGATTGGAAGAAAGACAAAAGCTAAATTTATCCTGACACTTTCTTCATTACAAGCTCCCACTTTCCTGTGACGCACAATTGTCACTTGCGATGAAGAAATAAAAGCTATTTTCAATAATGAAAAATGGATTCCCCTTCCTACCAATAGCAGTAAAACTGTGTCCCACAGAAACGTCACTTACGGAACCACAAGCAGGAAGACAGATGTCATTGTGTCCTCTCATCTGCTCTTATTTTTCACAGAGATTTAGCAGCAAAGGCAGGGAACAAGAGTAGGGGGAGAAGCCTCCAGCCTGGTTAGGAATGATTGCATAAGATGTCTCCCAAGGAAGAGTTTTATTTGCATTGAAAAAGAAAAGAAAGATTTTCCAAGGATTAGCTCTGATAATTCTAAAAATGGAATATATTCTTACCAGGTAAAATGCCCCCAAATTTCCTGGTTTGACAAAAACATGTTCAAACAGACACGACAAATTGCTACCCTTACTTTGACTTGAAGTGACTGTTCTGTGGCATTATAGACATCACATCTGAATCTTGCATCCGACCAAAGCTAAACAACAAGATCTTCAGTAGTCAATAGATGTGTTTCTAAAATCATATGAAGATAAACATAATCTCTGGGCATGAGACTACTTAGCCCAAATCCAGAAGCCTTGAAAACAGGTAAACAAATAATGTTAATTTCTTTAGAGATATTTGCTAGAATGTCAGAACATCAATAGAAAAATTAAAGTTTGTGACTAGGCCATCAAGTGTAGTGTAATAGGAAAAACATGAGCTTTGGGGTTTAATATATTTGTTCAAATTTAAACATTAATGCAACTCTCTGAAACTCAATTTATTTGCTAAACTATAATAACAACTAAGGTGATAGGTGGGAATAGCAAATGAAACAATAAATATGTCAATTTCCAAGCATATTATTGGCATTAAATAAATTATACTTTTTATGTTATTGTGATTATTGTTATCATTGTTGTCATTTTTTAATTATTACTCTCAGCATGTTAAGGATTTAGCTTAACTTTGGAAGGATTTCAATATAGAACTCCTGTTACAATAGACTTGATCTTTGAGAAAAAATTTAAGTAATAATCTAATAGGATGAAAAAGAAAAGTTTTAAATTTGCTGTGCACTGAAAGAGGCTAGATTATTCTGATAGACGTAATAATTAAAGCACCAAAGCCTATAATTTCTTCCAGAAAAGACAGATTGGGAAGAGAATGAAATAGTCAATGATGTGTAAAAAGAAAATCTCCACTCCTGGTTACCCCTTGTTCATTCTATTTCATGCAGCCATGCTTGAGGACACAAACGGCGACCTGGAGGCTGGTGGTAAAATATGTTTCTGCTCCTCTGAGAAGCTGTGAACTCAACTGGCTGCGAACAGCCTCCCAAGTCCTAAGAGAATAACTGTACGCTTTTATTTGTGTTCTCGACATGAACAAATGAGAGGACATACACTCAGGGACCTAGAGTGATGATCAGCCCAAAGCAAATGAAGTCCCATCCTGCCTGTCTCCAGAACTCTTCATGCACCAGCCCTCATTCTCATTCCATTAATCCCACAAAAACAGGCACCTGCATTTCACTTGATTCAATTTCTTAGACTTAAGTTACAGTGTAATGGAGGGGGCTTCACCGTATTATTATTTCCATTTTGTAGATAAGGGAACTGAAATATAGTAAGGTTAAGTAACCTGCTTAAGGCTATATACATGGTTTGGGGCTTGAGCCCAGGTGAACAGGCTGCATAGCCTGAGCTCTTAACCTCAGCCCCCTGCCTCCTTTGGGGCCTGGCAGTTGTAAGCTGATGTTGACTCTGAGAGGTGGAGCTGCAGACAGGACTGGGTCCTACAAATAGCTGCATTCACAAGTGCTTTACACAAACTGAGTCTAAAATGAACATATGACAGAGGTGTGCACAGAAATGTCCACACCGTAGCACTGACTCCAAACTTAAAATCACAGAGCTGTGTAATAGGTGATTCTATGCCTCGCACAGCTCAGGTCAAGCCACCAGACCATAATCCAGAAAGGTAATAAAATCAACTTCAAGTAAGAACTTCTTTCCCATCATTCATCTTGAGCTGAAAACATGCACGCACATACAAACTGCAGTTAAACAAAACATCAAACTACAAGCCTCTTGAGGCTAAAGATCCCAATCAAACATACTCTTGGTCTCCATGACAGAGAGCTTTAAAAGTATTCTTAAATGAATTAAAACACTGTAGATGGTTTTGAAAAAAAAAAGACTGATGGGCAATCTGATTTACACAATGTTTTATTTTTGCATTTGATATTTCTATGATTCTGTTGAAAACCTTCCAAAATGTGTCCTACTTTTCCTTAATGTTGTCTTGTCCTCTCATTAAAATAGAGAGAATTGGCAGGAGTCTCTTGAGGCTAGCTCTTTTCAATTTAAATGTCTTATTAAACAAACTTAGGGGAGAAAGCCCACTTTATTTTATTTTTTAAAAACAACTTAATCATAGTGGTTAGGCAATGACTCATTTTTGTCAAACAAATATTTTAAAAAGTGTCAAATAACAATAGAATATAATATCCATTTGCATGACAACATTATTTAGGATTTTAGAATGATATTGCACCAAATTAAGGAATCTTCTCTACAATCTTTCCTCATCATAGGGGGAATGACAATGATGAGGACACGGGATTAATATTGTTTTGGAGTTATAAATGGCTCCCTTTGAAAATGCATTCCTTTGACAAGATCCATGATACATATGATAAGAACCAGAGAGCAGGGTCAAAACGACAGGCTATTGTAAACTGGCTGTCACATAGATGTCTACAGAAGCAGGCATTTTCCACCACAATATTCAGTAGCTAGTTGAAAAGGTTGACATTCTTTTAAACAAACTAGTTAACTATTCCCCAGAGAAAAAACAAGATTTTACTGATAAAATCAATCTGAGCTTCAGAGATGATCTAATGTTATGGATTAAGAGGAAACTATATTCATTATTTTAAACTATTTAGCTGACAGATTGTTTATCTGCAACCACAGATATGTATTCTGCTGTTTAGCTCATAGCACTAAAAATATTCACTTATTTGGCGTGTTCTTCTGGTGAAATTATTGGCAGAAATTTCAAATTAGGTAGAAATCTTATGTTTCAGAATGCAAAGGTGGAGCTTTTTGTTACTTGTTTCTTTGTGACAGAACGTTTATGAAGATAGTGGCACAAGGTAAAATACAGAAGAAGACTAATTATTGTCAGTTTAAGGAATCATTTGCTGAACCCATTATAATTTTTTTTCATTTTAAGAATCAGTCAACACCAAGAGCTCCCTCACCCCTTACGCTATTTTTGTTGTTTCAGCCCTTTAACTGCTTAGTAGTAATATGAATCAAGAAAATTACAAAAAGGCATGATTTTTCAGTGACTTAAACTTATCTCCCACACATAAATGATCAGAGCACAATTTTTCCAAGCCTACTTTCTTCAAGAGGAAGACAAATTCTAGCTGGCACCCAAGCAGTCACCTAGCTAAGAGCAACGAGCACCTGGCAACTAGCATCGTGAGCGGTGAGGATAGAAAATGCTCGCGGACACAGGACATCTTTTCCTGCCAGAATTTCTTCACACTGCTGAAGCTTCCAGAGCAATGGCTCCCCCGAGCCAGTGAGAACCTATGGGTGGCTCAGCTGCTGTTGACTATCTCTAGGAATCCTGGAAGATGTATTTGATATTTTGTTGCTATCTAAAATAACCAAGCTCACTACACTTCAGTTTACACATTGAAATGTTCTGTCCTTCTCCCAAGTTGGCCTGGTCAATGAAATAGCCGCCATCACCTCTCTCCTTGCTCTCCCTTTTGAGAATCCTGTCACTGTTATAGGAACTATCACAGAAAAGGTTGGCTTTCTTAGAAAATACGTGGCTATCAAATTGGAAGGCAAGAAGACTGTGAAAAATAAGAATCATATCAAAAGGCTGGTCTAACCATAGCTAAACTGGATTCTTCACTACAGAACTTCTCAGAACCTTTAACAATTAGTTTGCAAAGTTGATGTATGAGAGTTTTAGGAAGACCTGTTTATAGTGAGCTGATATGCCCACCAGGTAGTCCTCTACTTAAAAATCGTATCACCCATATCTGCTTGACATTGTCACACACTGAGAACACACACACACACACACACACTCACAAACCCCACCCTGCATTTCAGTTTCATTTAGGACACACACAGCCTCTTTTTAAAATGTAGATATTTTGATAGGAAAAATAGATTTTGCATATGTCTTAGTATGATTTAGTTGGAGAAAGTTGCCTTTCCGCTAGTATCTAGCTGTGTGAAATGGCACTGGGATTCTGGGTGTTTGGATTTACAGGGAAAGCAGGGATATGGTTTCAGAGCATGGAGTTGTTGAGGATGGGGGCATTTCTGGGGGTGGAGAACAGCAAAGGGACTGGGTACCTGGGGGTCTGAAGAGAACTATGTGTGTGGTTTTGTTTTGGTTGGTTTGGATTAGGTTAGGTTGGAGTTTGTGGGGGAAGTGATAGAAGAGTGAGTACAAAACCCTATTTTAAAACAGAGCTTAAAATTCGCTCTTTTCCTAGAAGTGTTTGAAGTAATTTTCCATAAATGCATCCATCTTTCTCCCACACAACAAACATTCCTGCGCTCAAAATTTTAGCTAACCAAATTGCAGGGCTCCTGCGGGGACTGAGCTTGTACCTCGGCTTGCCAGGCCTGGGCCAGGGGACCTGATCACCCCCTGGGGAGGGTAGTAGGTACGGGCGTGAGTGCCCTCTGCAGCCCCCCCGAGCCTGGGAAGCGAGGTCAAGGCAGCTCCCTTTTCCTCACCCAAAATGCCACTGGCAGGGGAGGCTTGCCGGAGGAAACCGCCTTTCTCCCAACTGCCCTTTCCCCACTTCCTTATCTTACCCACTCACTCCCTGGTGCCAAGGCCACTCCTGCCACCACCAGCGCGCATGCACCGTGGCCAGAACAACCCCCGCCCGCTGCAACGGCTCCTGCGTCCTCTCAGAACCAATCCTAGCCCCTCTCCCTTCAATATTGCCATTTTAGGCTACTTCACCTCCTTTCCAGCCCTGCCCTTCTTACCAGCCTATATAACCTGTAATCACCCCTGAATAAATCTCTTTGGCGCATACTCCTACTGGATGAAGAGTGTTTTTGTCCTTATCGCCGCCCTCCACACCTTGCACGCCTCTCGCCGAGGACCCTGGCCACGTCCTCCGCCTCGCCCTCGCCTCCGGGAAAGAGCCCCCGCCGCCGGTACCCTTTAAGCAGCCCCGAGAGCTGAGGGCTCGGCTACCGGCCGCCACTCCCCCTAGAAGCAGTAACCCCGACCGCAGGCTCCTGAATTCAAAGTTTCACTACACTTGGGTTAAGTATATTAAAGGTAGCTAGCAGGGGCCCCAACTTCCATTTTTGAAAACTGTTTCTATGACAAAGATATTTCCAAGTTTCAAAACATGGGTATATAAAAACACTGTTTGAATATAACCGGTTGTAATATGTATTCTACTTAGTTTCCCGCCCCCCTACTCAAAAGGCTATTTTTCCTAAAGTAATAAATCCATCCTCCAAAGTGTGGAAATGTAATTCCTAGTCATAGAAATGTGTGTATTTTGGTGGTTTATATCAGCACCTTTCATTTAGAGAGTTCAAACTATTGCCAAAGATCAAATGACATGCAGCCCCAGAAATATTTAATGTTTTATTTAAAGAGAGACAAGATTATAGCATGATACTCTGAGTTAAGTAAAAACAAACCAAACTAAAAATTTCATTGCAGCAGTTATAATCTTGATAAACAAAACTAGTTTTCCTTCTACCTCTTGCTATTAATTGGCCCTTGCATATTTAAGCTTCTCACCAAGTTTATGTCTTCCAAACTAGAAGCCTTTCACAGCAAACCAATGGTGATGTGAAGATTTTCACCCATTCCAACTGCCCTTCCAGACTCCTCCCCTCTCAACTTAAATGAAACAGCCAGAAAGTTCTACACCCTGTCAGGTAGGGTATACCCCCTGGCAAGCAAGAAGCAGCTGCAGAAGACAGAACTTCATCCCTCAGAATCCCTTAAGATAAAGGGGCTTGTATTATTTAGGGTTCTCTAGGGAAACAGAATCAACAAGAGACATCTATAAATACAAGACTTTATAAATGTGTCTTATGGAACTGTGGGTATGCATGAGTCCAAATTCCATAGGGCAGGCAGCAAACTGGCAACTCCAACGAAGACGTTCAATGAACTCCTCGGGCAGCAAACTGGCAACTTCAATGGACATGTTTGATGAACTCCTCAGGAAATCAACTGGCAACTTCAATGAACTCCTCAGGAAACACTTTGCTGGTTAGCTGAAGAAGTGAAGGTCCTCTATCTGTCTCGCTTAAAAGTCTTCAACTGAATGGATTAAATCCAGTTGATTAAATTCTCTCATTGTGGAAGAAACACCCTTCATTGATGTAATCAGTCACAGCTGCAGCCAATTGACTGATGACTTAATAAACCAGCCTTCTGGTTTAGTAACCAGCCACAAATGTCCTTGCAGTAACAGGCCAGTGCTTGCTTGACCAGACACCTGGACACCATCACCTGGCCAAGTTGACACATGAACCTAACCATCACAGGGCTAGAACTCTCTGTGCGGGACACTGAGGCAGGCTAGAACAGGGAGGGAGGGGAGAGAAGAGACTGTGAAGGAGCCCTTGAGCAAGGACAGCTAATCAAGGTCAGGAGGACCCCTCCAGCACAGACACCCTGCCTGGGGGCCACCCACTTACAAGAAACACCTGGCGCTAACCGACCCACCCAAATGCACCATCTACCACCAGGCACCTCCCTAGAGATAAGGGAGGGTAGAAGAAAGAGCCCGGAACAAGGAAGGGAGAGGGGAAGTAAGTAAAGCTCACCTGTAAAAAAGTACATGGCGCTGCTGCCGTCTCCCTACTGCTTCGACTTCTCGGTCTCCGCCCGCCCACCCCGACGGATAGGGCGGCCCGGTTGTGGATGGTCAGATAGCCCCCATCTCCCGCCGCCAGTCCCCGGCCCTAACCAGCGCGGAGCAGGTGCCAGCAGTGACAGCAGCAGGCGAGGAGCAAGATGGCGGGACGGCTGCCGGCCTGTGTAGTGGACTGTGGCACCGGGTATACAAAACTAGGATATGCTGGAAATACAGAACCACAGTTTATCATCCCTTCCTGTATTGCTATTAAGGAGTCAGCAAAAGTGGGTGATCAAGCTCAGAGGAGGGTGATGAAAGGTGTTGATGATGTAGACTTCTTCATTGGTGATGAAGCAATAGAAAAGCCTACATATGCAACAAAGTGGCCAATCCGCCATGGAATAGTTGAAGATTGGGACTTGATGAAAAGATTTATGGAGGAAGTGATCTTTAAATACTTAAGGGCAGAACCTGAAGACCATTATTTTCTTTTGACTGAACCTCCACTGAATACTCCAGAAAACAGAGAATATACCGCTGAAATAATGTTTGAGTCCTTCAGTGTTCCAGGCTTGTACATTGCTGTGCAGGCTGTTCTTGCCTTAGCTGCACCCTGGACCTCCAGACAAGTAGGAGAATGGACATTGACTGGTACGGTAATAGACACTAGAGATGGTGTCACTCATGTCATTCCTGTGGCTGAAGGGTATGTGATTGGCAGCTGTATTAAGCACATTCCAATCGCAGAACGAGATATAACGTATTTTATTCAGCAACTGCTGAGAGACCAAGAAGTAGGAATCCCCCCAGAGCAATCCTTGGAAACAGCTAAGGCAGTAAAAGAGTGTTATAGTTATGTCTGCCCAGATTTAGTAAAATAATTTAACAACTATGACACAGATGGGTCAAAGTGGATTAAGCAGTATACTGGAATCAATGCTATCTCAAAGAAAGAATTTTCCATTGATGTTGGTTATGAGAGATTCTTGGGACCTGAAATATTTTTTCACCCAGTGTTTGCTAATCCAGACTTCACACAACCTATCTCAGAAGCAGTAGATGAGGTAATTCAGAATTGTCCTATTGATGTCAGACATCCTCTCTACAAGAACATTGTCCTCTCTGGAGGTTAACCATGTTTAGGGACTTTGGATGTCACTTGCAAAGAGATTTGAAAAGGACCGTAGATGCCAGGCTGAAGTTAAGTGAGGAATTGAGTGGCGGTAGATTGAAGCCAAAGCCTATTGATGTACAAGTGACTGCACACCACATGCAGCGATATGCAGAGATATGCAGTCTGGTTTGGAGGATCGATGCTGGCCTCCGCACCTGAGTTCTACCAAGTATGCCACACCAAAAAGGATTGTGAAGAAATTGTACCTAGCATTTGTCATCACAATCCGGTGTTTGGAGTCATGTTGTAAAATTGACTTCTAGTTATCGGGGCTAGGGCAGTGGGGAAGAGATCTTTCTGATTACCTGTTTTGTCTGGATGGCTGGTTTTGGAGTTTAAAGCCTGACTTGACAATAATAAGACCAAGCATAATTATACAGGAATATTTTAATAAGTATATCACCATGCGAATGTTGAGGAAAGCTAAAATGAATAAGTGTTTTTCTTTAGATTGAATATTTGAATCTTATGTGTAACAAAAAGAAGTGGGTTTTGGTTTTTTCTGTGCCCTGATATTTTGTATATTATTGAATTATGCAAGATTTGATGGGATTCATCAGTATGTAGATTGCTCTATAATGCTTGAATTGTACACATCTAAGTGTGCAGTGCAAGAGCTTGTTTATATTTTATACTTTTCATACTTTGAGGAAAAAGTCAAAGAAAAACTGTAGTATTTGGGGAAAAAAAGTGACCAAGTAACAAGATAAATTCTAAAAATAGCCCCATGAGACTTGACATACACACTCATGGGATTCCAGTTATTAGGATTTGCTTCCAACCCCTTCCACCCTCTCAATGGTTTTCTTTGCAAGTGCTTTTGAAACTAGGAAGCTAGTATTTTGGATTAACTGATGCCTGCTAGTGCTTTCTGATTACTCACATTCTGTTTCTTGCTTTAATAGAAAAGTAAAGACAAGACTGTTGGACCAGAATTGCAATTCTGTAGTTTCATTTCTTATTAAAAGACCAATAATTTTATGATGACAATTGGTGTATTTAAAGCCTAACACCATTCTAATAAAGGCACACATTTCTTTTTACTTCTTGTTTCAAGCTCTTTAATCTCTTTACAAATTAACTAATCTATTTTCTTCAGATCTCTACAATAGTTCTTTAAAATCACAAGAGTTGGTTAGCAAACTGACTTTGAGTGCTTTCATTTTGATAACTGGATCTCCGTTGGATATTTTCATTTGTATAAGTCATTTGCAGTTTGAAAATTTTTTTAGTGCCAGTCCCTGACATAGCATGGAAAGTTAATTTTCTTTGCATTTAAAAATATCTGGTTCATGAATAAAAAGTGATGGAAATAAATTAAAACTGAATTACCAAAAAAAAAAAAAAAAAAAAAAGAAAGCACATGGCCTCACATTGCCAGGACCTCCTCTTGCCTCTGACCTTTCTTTTCTTGCGAGGGTGCCCACATGTTCTCTCACATGGGTACCTAATAAATTTTCTACCTGTTTACTCTAAAAAAAGAAAAGAAAAGAAAAGAAAAGAAAACTGGTTTTTTAAAGGGCAGCCCTATCCCCAAACAGAATAGAATGTGTGTTCCTTGATGGAAGACTTTAAATCTGGCCAATGGGTGAATACATGAAGTTGTTTACTTATAATTCAGAACGCCTAGAAATAACTATAGGGTGTGGTCCCTATAAGAATAATAAAAGCATCTATAGATGGTGGTTGAATTAGCCCCTTTATTCAACTACCTGTTCTTGTAAAAAATACATATATAGAGAGAGAAGATATGAAAATTTGGATCTTCTACCAGTGCAGCTATGCACTGTCTGTGAGGTCTAAGCTTCTAATGTCTTTATTTGAAAATTAAGGATTTTAACTAGATTATCTCTATAAATCCTTCTAGATATGTGTTTCAAACTCTTATTATGTCTGCTAATATATTTTTATTAACAAAATCTCTTTAGTCAGTGTTTTAGTTTGCTAGTTTGCTAACACTGATGAAATGCAATATACCAGATATGGGTTGGCTTTTACAATGGGGATTTATTAACTTACAAGCTTACAGTTTTGAGGCCATAAAAAATGTCCAAATCAAGGCATCAACAGGACAATAACTTCTCCTCAAAGACCAGCTACCAGTGATCCTCAGCTCCTCTGTCACATGGCCAGGCACATGGTGAAGTCTGCTGGTCTCTCCCATTTCATTGCCTTCGGCTTCTGGCTTTGGGGGCTTCCTCTGTTTTCTGTGTGTCCTCTCTCAGCTTCTCTGTGGCTTTTTCCTATGTCTTCTCTCTGTCTTTTATCCTCTTATAAAGACTCTAGTAAGAGGATTAAGACCTGCCCTGGGGCACATCTCAACTGAAATAACAATCAAAAGTTCCCACCCACAATAGGTCTACACCCACAGGAATGAATTAAAAGAACAGGATCTTTGCTGGGGTATATGCAGCTTTAAACATCACAGTTAGTATAACTCCATCAATCTAAAACATCATGAGAATATTATTTTGTCTACTGCCAATTTTGTCACTAGATTTGAGGTCTTCTAGGGCAGGTACTGTGTTTTATGATTATTCTTTTCTTGGTTCCTATGGCAGTGTGTGTGCCATAGTAGGAGTTCAACAACAACAAAAACAAACACAGTGATTGACTGAATCAAAGTGCAATGAGCTACATTTTTGGTAAATATAGATGGACTTGAGAACAGGATTAAGAAATCCAGCATTTTTAACTGTAGGCTTTAATAAGTAAACTCTATGCTAAGGCACTCGATGCAAGCCTGTACTGCTAATAAATGGCTGGATATTTGTAAAATGAAAGAATCTGTCATATGTCACTAGAAATATCACTCTCAACAACTTGGAAAAGTCAAATGAAAGGCTTTTTAGAAATTTTTATCTCTGGTTGCTTTAGGTTTTTTTTTTTTTTAATTTTTTCAACATGACTGATTATTGGTTTGAAGGGCTATTTCAGAGACTGATTTAAATTTTCTCCATCCACTAAAAAGCAACAATGGACATTTTTAATTTTATAGAAAAATGAAAAAAATATATTAATCTGCAGCCATGCCAAAAAGGCAAACAAAAAGAGCAGCTTTTAATTAAATCTAGGGATAGAAGTCTTGGTACATTTTTTCCATTTCTCTCTCCACTCCTCTCCCAGCCACCAGCTGCATGTTGCATTTTAACTGCTCCGTTCTTGATTTACTTTTTTTTTCTCTTTCAGAAAGAAGAATATTAAAAGTCACAATAATATTCATTTTAGAAGAAAATTTTAATTACTAATTCATAAGAAGTAATATTCATTCACCAAGTATGATACATGATCTAAATTAAAATACTAAGTTGAATTTGCTCTTAGGGATTCTAATACCAGGTAATATGGGTAAAGAGATATAGGATGTTTTCAATGTCTTGTAAGAGAAAATTCTGAGTTTCAACAGGTGATCCTTAGTTTGGTTGGTCTGTACTGAAGAAAGGAGATCTAAGGATTGGAGTCAATCTCAGATTGTTCCTGATCCCAGCTGCCAAAGAAGGTCCGTAGGTGATTCAAACTTCTCCTTGGAGAGGCTCTGCTCCTGGTGTGTCATCAGGAATTTAAGCACACAACTTAAAAAGAAACCAGAGAAATATATTTGTTAAAACAGAACCCAGATTATGCTGCCACTTCCTTTGTGTACTTGCTTTGATATCTGAGTCTTGTAGTCACTAGACTCCATTTGCAATTTTATAAGAATGGCAATTATTGAAACAAGGAGGACTGGCCCAGCTTTATAAGCATGCCATGAAAATTCGGAATTCTCTGATGAGTGTGCATAAGAAGTAACTCAAGCAACTTGAATAAAAATAAAACCCACAGGAAGCAAATTTTAAGAATAACATAATTGTTTCTATACAAGCAAAGTGGAGAACTAAGAACTTTATTTGAATGATTCATATTTAAATAATTGAAAAGAAAACACATGACAAAAATAAGGGAAAAATCATGCAGCAAGAACGTCTCTATAAAATAAAAGGAAGCAATCTCCCTAATTGTGATCGTAATTTAAGCATGTTAACTTTCTGGTAATCAGATAGTGCAAATGCTTTATCCTTTACAGTTGCCTAACTCATTTAATGCCTTATACAGAATGAGTTCTCAATAAATGTTTTTAAATTGGTATGTTTGTTATTCTAATTCAACATAAGAAAATACATGTGTATATTACACCAATAGGCTAAACAAGAAAAATTATACAATCTTTTCAATACATGCTGAAAAATCCCTTGGAAAAATACACATTCCTTATTTTGTTTAAATATAAAATTGGGAGTGGAATGATTTCCCTATAATATAATTAGAATATCTGTCTTGAGGCAAAAAAAATTGTCATGTTCAATGGAAAGTTTTCATAGCTATTTCCCTTTTAATCCACATTTCTTTAAACAGAGCTGGCCTGGAGGCAATAAAACAAAAATGGGACATATTTATGGTAATATAAACATGTTTCTGGTTTATGCCATTCTGTAATGTTTTAACTCATCTCCATCAAAAAGTTCCCATACTCATCCCCTCCGTGGGTATGTGAACTCCTAGCTTCCAGTGAATAGCAAGGTCTCCCCACTTCACATAGGTTTCATCTGCAGGGTTCCAAACTCCCGCAGCTACTGCCGCGGAAGTCGTTCTCAGTGCGTACGCACATTACCTCGGCATCTCCAGGATCCGGGCCGAGGCAGCTGATATGACACCGGGTCCGTCACCACGCACCAGAGCTGGTATCGCCATCTCCAAAGCTGGTGCCGCTGCTGCCTCTGGTCACAGGGCACCGGGACCACGCTCCACAGAGGCGCTATGTCCCCTCCCTGCAACCTTTACACCTCACTGCTAAATTATTCACAATATCCTGACTCGTAATTTCAGCAGATCACAGAGCCTAATGTAAGAAAACAGTTTTTATTAGTGGTCAGTTCTCCCTAAGATTAATGGGAAATGCTGGTAAAAACAAACATGAGAAGTCTTTTTTACACATAAACTAATACCCAATGGGACTGTAAATTGGTACTTCTCTTTTGGAGCCAAAATATGTTTCAAGTATCACAACAACTTTCACACCTTTTAAACCAGTAATTCTACTACTGGAATTATTTCTGAAGAAATAATGCAATATGTGGGAAAGGTTGTATAATGAGGATGTTCATCACAGCATTATTTATAATTGCAAAGAGTAAAAACACATTAAAGATTTGAAAATAGAATAAATATATTAATTATGAATAGTTGCTCATAAAGAAAATACATTGTGATCAAATAAAAGAAATAGCACATCTTTTTTATTCTACACATGAATATGTAACAAGTTTAGAAAAGAATATATAAAATGTACATTTGTTATAAATGTAGGGTTGTGGAAAAAGTTCTTTTTCTCTAGTTTCTGAGCTTTGTGATATTGCTGTTTTACTTTTTAAAATTATGACCTCAAAATAAGATGAAGTATAAACTAATAAATGATTACTTGTGATTTTTTTTTAATTAAAGAAATTGCATACCTTCCCACACTAAGAGTTAGCCTTGGTAGCCTGAAGCTGGTACATTATCAATGACTGGCAAAGTGCCAACTCATAAAACGTTCTAAGTGCTCCTAACTTAATATCATTGAAGTCTGTCTAAATGCCTTTCAAGACCCCTGCTGAATTTCTTGGCTGTCTTACCAGTTATTCCACATGATTGGCCAAGGCTCTTGGTCAATAAGGAGATACACAGATCTTCCTCCATGGCCTTTGTCTGATGTCTCTGAATTTCAGCTGGAAGGGAACGGCCATTATAATTGTGTATCACTTTCTATGCTTCCTATGAAAAGTCAGCCTGAAATACTACTGCTGTAAACCATATCGTAGAGCTGTTGGAGATATTTAAATCACACTACACCAAAGGAAGGAAGGACTGCAGAAGAGGGGAGGTATAATATAATGTTTAAAATGACATGATGAGCATGTGAGAGGTGATTTGCAGATCTTGCTTCTGAGTGGCTTTATCAGAGCCCCAGGAACTGGAAACCGAGGGGCACAGGAGGCAGGTTGATGGGCAAGGAAGCATCAGCCATGGCAGTCATGGGAGATAAACACAGTGTCAGGGCCTCATACCACACTCCTGAGATACTCTGCTTCATTCAAACATGCACAAGCCCTAGCATGCCTACACAGACTGTGTTGTACACTGCACCCGTACCTGTCCCCAGGAGCTGACATCTTGTGACAAAATGAAGATCAGACCACTGCAGAGTACAAACAGCCCACCATCACCAATTATTCTGAAGAAGACTGTGAAAACTTGGTGTGATTTCTCTGTTATCCAAATCTTACCCCTCCTTCAAGTCCCAGCTGTTGCTTCAGCTTTGTGATTTGGGGGAAATCCACTTGATCTTTCTGGTACTCAGTTTCTTCACCTTTCTAACGGGAATCTAAGAACAGAAAGTTCTAAGAGCATGTCTAACTCCAAAGCTTCTCTGATTCAAAAATGTCACAAAATTTCCAGGCTAACTAGTGCTGCCTCCTCTGCATTTTTACATTTATGTTGGGTGACTTGTAACTGAATACTGCCATTTGAAATTTTTCACTGCATCCTTTCTTTTTAAATCAATCAGAAACATGCCATGAAGGTCAAGTCTTCTATTTGTCAAGAAGAGTGTATAGTACATGTTAAATAAATGGTTATTTGAAGAATGATTATATGAATTATTACATTCTCTTGCTTCTATATGCACTGAATTCTTAAAGATGGAGAAAAAGGAAAATCACATCTAACAAGCTAGCACCTCCTTTGGCTGCCTGGAAATGTTACTGGGTTCCTCAGGAAGCAAATTCTGAGCAGAGATTAGCATGAAGAAAGTATATGAGGGAATGTTCTTGGGATGAATATCCACGGGCCAAAGGAAGTAGGTAGGATGGGACAGAGGGAGAAAGAAGTTGGACTCAAGTGCAGTCACCACTGTGGCCTCAGCCAACCACTTGGGGAAGATCTAGAGCTGGGACGATGCCTTAGAATTGCCCGAAGTTGGGGAGAGAAGTTGAAACATTTATACTTTCTCCCAACCTTCCCTCACAGACCAGTCACTGGATGTGAGCAGCTCCCCAAAAGGGGACATGACCTTAGTGGGGCTCTCCCCCTAAGGGCAATTCCCAGCAGCTGGTGGAAGGAAGAATTCAGAACTGAGGTGTCAGGGCACATCAGGACAGGACACCGCAGCATCTACGGTACGATGAAAGATTGTATACCACACTTAATTTTTTTTATACAGAGCTTTACTGTTGACTAAAAGCTTCCACACAACCTCACCTCTAATCTCCTAATCCAGACAGCAACCCTATGAAATGTGAATTATTATAGCCTCTAAACAATAGCTGATAGACTAGCTTTGCAAGCATATGTACGGTGTCCCGACAGGCCTCCCAGAATCTGAAGAAGGAATCTGAAAGAGGTGGACTCTCACAGTTGAGGCCTGTTGGTGATGACTAGTCTTGTGACCATTATCACCCTGACTGTTGTAACCTGGAAAAATATTGTGCTCACTTTTTAACAGCCACCTCTCTCTTCCTATTCATTTTAGGTTATTATCTTCTAAAGCTTCTGGAGTTTTACATCTGAATAGCTATGGAGTCCTATGTTTATGCAAATCATTTTTTTTTCCTGTAACATCAAAACTCTTACATTTATTCCCCCCCCCAAAAAAAATCTCTTGGTTTAGGGCCTATCATTCACATCTGATGAGTTATTTTATTCTTGATTTGGAAATCTAGATTACCTACTGTATTAGTTGCCTAGGAATGCTGTAACGAATTATCACAAACTAGGTGGCTTAAAACAACAGAAATATATCCTCTTACGATTCTGGAGGCTGAAAGACTGAAGTCAAGATGTTGGCAGGGCCATGCCCTCTCCAAAGACTCAAGGAAAGAATCTTTCCTTGCCTCTTCCCAGCTGCTGGCGGTGGCTGGCACTCATTAGCGTTGCTTGGCGAGAGGCTACATCACTCCAGTCTTTGCCTCTGTGTTCAAATGGCCTCCTCTCCTGTGTGTCTCCTTCCCTTCTTATAAAGACACCAGTTATATTGAATTAAGGGCCCACCCTACTCCATAATGACCTCCTCTTAACTAATTACATCTGCAAAGACCTTATTTCCAAATAAGGTCACATTCTGAGGTACTGGGGGTTAGAAATTCACCGTTTCTTTTGCGGATACACAATTTAACCCAGAACACCTGCCCTTCCAAGCACAACTTTGTCAACTGGCCTTTACTGTTTTTGCCAGAATTTGTAATGAAAGGGCAGGGTTATGAAGAGCTCCCTTTAGTTTATATATAACAACCTATGGTTATATCTGTTTAATGACAATCTTATAACAGATGACTTCAGGGTCCGCATCTTGTCATTTAAAATAGCAGTTTTCAAATTGTTTTTCGCAATACAATTTTTTTTTCCAAATAAAATATTCCCAAATAAAATAAAAATGGGAGCAGAGTCCCTCTGTTGAAAGGGGCGAAGGAGGGTGGGGGTGGGGGCAAGAGGCCCAGGGCCTGCCTGCTTTGCCTTGTTTCCTGTAGCAACAGCTTTTGGGAGACTCCAGAGGTGTTTCCATGGGCACTAAAGCTCTGAAAGTAGCATGAGGGAAACCACTGCACAAAAATATTGTCAAGCTCTTTGTCAAATGCCTTACTAAAATCAAGGCACTGACTTTCTGATGGTTTGCCCATTTAATAACACACACACACACACACACACACACCTGCTGAGTTTCTCATGATTTGCCCTTGGTGAGTCCATGCTGATTCTAAGTAATCAGTGCTTGCTTTTATAAGTATGCGCAGAACATTTTTTTTCTCAGACTGTATTATAAGGAAGAGTATTGGGCTTGCTGTTCTTTAGTTTCCAGTGTCCACATGTTCTGCATTTTAAAAAATCACATCTCCAGTCTCTGATGCCTCTTCTATATTCCACCTGTAACACCTGTAAGTTCTTTGTGAGTTCTGGGGTAAAATTAATTTAATCAGGGCAATGGTTCTCAAAGATGACTGCACATTGGAATCCTCTGGGGAGGTTTTTTAAAAAGCCCCTGACAAGGTCCTCACCTCAAACCAATTAAATTAGAGACTGCGAATGAGCCTCTGTGTTTTTAAAAGCTCCTCTGGTGATTCTGCCATGCAGCGTGGACTGAGAGCCAGGGATCTAGGCCTGATTTTATTTTAAATACTTACATTTCCTTTACCATCCACTCCCTTTCCTTAAGCTTTGGTCTTTCTCTTTTCCATTTTCTCATTGAAGATCCTTCTCCATAACTCAGAAGAGAAAAGCAAAGTCTGAGTTAAGTTTTACTTCATTTTTGTCATTTGTTAACTTAAGATTAAATTATAGCCTACATTTTCTACGTCATTTAGTTGGGAAAATAATTTAAAATGCTTTTTTAGTTATTAGCCTCTTTCTCAAACTTCTGCTAATTGAAAACAATTCCAATTGATTTTTAAAAATTGTATGAAACCTGTTTCTCTTCTCCTTTAATCTCACACACTGGCTCTTTGTCATACTTTTCTGGATTTAAAGATTCCATACATAGCTAGAAAATTCCTTTGCTATATTCCAGCCATTGTTCAACAAAGTTTCAATGAAAGCTTTGGCATTCTTTACCACCTTGAGTCACAAATCTGAGTTCACTTTGTATCTGTTCTCTAGCATTGGCCCATCAATATCCTACTTTACAAGTAATATTCTTAATTCTATTTACTGCCTTTTCTCTTTAAGAATTGCTGGGTACCATTTGCTGTATACTTTGTATGGAAGACCCAAATGATATTTTGCAATTTATAAAGTCCATAATGTATGTGATTCCCTCTGTGTCCTGTTTTGTAGTTCCATCTGGACAATACTTTATTTTCCCTTAGAATTTTATCTTAAATCTTTTTGTGTTGTTTTATTTTATTCTTTCGGAGAAATACTCTATATTTTCTCAGGAGACAGTTTGGAAATTTAACCTATAGCCCAAAAAACACCATCCTCTTGACAACATCCAGACGGTCAATTATTCCCATAACATGTCTTTTGCTTTAGAACTGTGATCTTCATATGGAAGAATAAATAACCAAAAATCCTTCCACTTCCAGAAATGTCAAATATTGCGATGTCCATAGAAATCCACAACCCATGTTCATTGTTGATTCCTTATGTATTTCCCTATGAAGGTTCAGAAGTGAGGTATCGTCAATTTTTTGGATGAGTCTGAACGAGTTTCTCCAGGAAGCACACATTCTAGGAAAGCAGTGCACCTCCTGACCAGCTCATCATGTAGATTTACCCTGTTAGGGCACCCACACTAAGAAGTTAGAGTTACTAACCAATACAGTGGGGTACATTTCTGATCAATTTGGGAAGAAAGGACACAGTGAAAAATTTCAAACAACAGTAGAAAGCTGCCTTATGTTAAGCTACAAGTTGCCCAAGCAAGCACTGTGTTTATCATCCTTACTAATCATTTAGACATGATTTACTGCTTCTTTCCTCTGAAGGTTTGAATTTCCTCCTGGGAAGATCCTCTAACTTGATGTTTTAAAGTAGTGCTTACAGTTTCTTTTTCTTTGTCACATCCATTTTAATTCACCTTTACATCCTCAATACACTTTTCCTGCTGACTTTTATCCGTCTTTTACCCAAATCCTTTTTCTTTAAAAGCCAGAAATGTGTTGTGATAGGTTGAATTACATATCCAAGCAAAAGGCATGTTCTTAATCTTAATCTGAGTTCATGTGTGTATAAACCCATTTGTAAATAGGACACTTTGAAGACATGTTATCAATTAAGGTGCAGACTCATTTGTGAATAGGATCTTCTAAAATCCTATTTAGGTGTGGCCTTAACTTCAATTACTACAGTCCTTTATAAACAGAAGAAATTCCAAAGCAGAAAGTCAGAAAAGGCCATACAGAGAAATTGGAAGTCAGTGGAAATCAGAAGAACAGACACACGGAGAGAGATTGCCATGTGACGGGGGCAGAGATGTGAGATAAAGAACCCCGTGGATCGTGACAAACCAGCACCAGAAAGCTCCAGACTTGGGGAGAAATCATGGTGTGGCCGGCGCCTAGATATTAGACTTCCAGCCTCCTGAGCCAATAAATTCCTGCTGTTAAACTAATCCATTGTGTGGTATTTTTCCTAGCATCCTGGAAAACTAAGACAGCTGTACATATCCCTGGGGCTCCAGAAGAACTTCTATGGTTTCCCTAGAAACTGCACCCACCCCACTTCTTGCTATAGACACACTAACTGCCTGAGAAATTTTGTATCCTAGTTGCACCAGACCTTTCTGGGTAGTTTAGTAAACATATCTATACACATTCCTCACCTTGATTTTTAAGAGCTGCACTGAGATTTAGCAATTAGCATTAATAGTGATTGTCCCAAAATTGAGGAAGCCAAGAGTTCAAGTCTGCAGACTCCCATCAAACTGGATTACCTTGAGAAAATCATTCCAATATCTCCGAGCCTTAATTTACACATCTAAAAAATGAGGGGTTTGGAGTAAGCTGGGGTTTCTAGTCTTTTTTTTTTTTTTTTTTTTTTTAATCTGCAAGACCCTTTGCCTGAAATATTATGGGAAAGCTCCAAATACAAAGGAAAGGAAAGCAGAGGGATTGATGTTGAAGCAGAGGCGAGCCCCCCAGCAGGGAGCCCTCTTCCCCATTCCCCACCAGTCATCCCACTGCTCCCTATAGCTGCTCAGACGCAGCAAAGAAACATTTAGGCTGCACACAGACCAGTTTGAAAACAACACAAAGGTTCTAAAAATTTAGTGTGTGCAAGAGTCACCTGGGAGTTTGCTAATATGACAAATTACTGAGGCAATTCCCCTACAAAAAAAAATATAAAAAGTCTAGGAATTTGCCGTTTGCCATTTTTAACAAGGATTAGAAGTAGAGAATGGTACAATGATCACATTTTGAGAAATACTATACTGGATGAACTCTGAAGTCTCTTCAGCAACCTTCAGTAAAGAGTCAAGTAAACAAAGTACATATCCTGACTCTCCCACTTTGTATCTGTCTCATGTGACCCGGGGCAAGTTACTTAACATTCTCTGTCCTCATATGTAAAATGTGGGTTTTCATAATAATACCCATTTCGAAGGGTTGTCATGAGGATTAAATGAGCTAATTTGTGTGGAATACTTAGAATAATGACTGGAACATGGTTGAAAATTCAATATTAGTTCTGATCGTTCATTAAGCAAAGCAGAACTGACACAAACTGCAAACACACTCTTAAAATCCAATATGCCGAGGTAGTCCACACATCTCTGCAGCCACTTCCTTTCCTGCTACATGTTCTAAGACCTGGCTTTCCACCGCTGGGAACCTGCCTGCCTACTTTTTTTTTTTTTTTTTGAGGCTTAGTTTTCCCATCTATAAAACGGGAATAATACTATTAGATTTAATCTATCCAAGAAGACTGTCAATACAGGAAAAAAAAAAAATAACATTGGAATGTTACTTTCAGACCTTTAGAAGCAAGATGCTCTGTTATATGCCAAGCAACATTATCTTGATATTTAGAATGTTAATATAATTTTCATCAGCCTCGTAGAAGGCTGCTTATTTATGTACACAATTAGTGGAAGAGAATGTGGAAAATGGTGGACAGCGGTAAAGCACAGGCCATTTCCTTGAGTGAGAAAAGGCTCATAACTCACAGGGAAAGGACTAAGATGTGAAGGTCACTCACTCATTCATAGGAATAAATTATATTACACCATCAAGTAAGTTTCTTCAGCCAGTCATAAAGAAGAATACGGCTAAGTAATTTACTCGCAAATGATGGTTATAAACCACTCACACTCTAACAAATCAAATTACATCACACAAACCAGCTAGTCATGTTCACAGGGCTACCAAAATGGGGGTGGGGAGCAGAGACTCAAATCACTTGATCAGTTTCTCTGTTTACGCAGCACAAGACCTTGCTAGCTCATGGCTGACGACCCGCATAGAGTTGTGAAATTGCTCTCCCGTGGAAACCCACTCCACCTTGAGTCCTTTCTTGAACCTCAGGAACCACGCTCTAAGCTGGGCACACAGGCAAGGCATCTGGAAGGCCTGTGCACAGGCTGTGTGTGTTGGCCTTGAGTCTGCTTAATACAGTCTAGAACGAACCAGGGTGGAGAAGCGGATTTTAGCAGATGGAAGCACCTTCTGTTTTGGGAACTGAGGGGATGCCAATGCTAAAGGGGCAAACAAACAAATAAAAAACTAGATAGAGAATCATATGCAAATTAATGTAAATTTTCTTACCATTTATTCTCAGATTAAAACCATAGAATCCTGGATGTGTAAAAGCTTTAGAGGAAATAATAATAGATCAGATTTACTGTATGGTGATTATGGGCCAGGTGCTTCTCTAATATATCCTCCCAGCAATCTTGAGGAGGGGTGGGGGAACAGAGGTATCATTATCCCCATTCTATAAATGAAAGCACTAAAGCTCAGAGAGGTTATTTCATTTGCCTAAGATTACACAGCTCAGTAAGTGGCAGTGCTGGCTTTAACCCAGGTATGTCTGTCTCCAAGGCCTTTCCAATACTCTGTGGTACTTCTCTACATAACTATAATGACAAATGCCTTTCTTTTTTTGTGCCAATTCTGAATGGCAATGGATCTAGACTCAGGAGAAAGAGGCCATGATGGATGAGAAATACTTACCGAGGGTGAGGGTTTGGAGAATAGGGCCACATGCCTGTGCTTGCTACCCCCAATTTAGCTACCCTCCTAAGGTTACAGATGAGGAACCTGAGGACCAGAGAGATGAATTGTCTGGCCCAAGATTCTACAATATTAAGCAAATAAATAAAAATCAGAATCTATGTCTGCAGCCTGAGCCCAGTCTTTTATCCACTACAGCAGGTTGCTGGTGACAAGGAATGATATGATCATTTGCTCCATCTGACCTTAACAACATGCCTGGGTACTTTCTTCCTCTAGTTGTACAAGACATCTAGTGTATTGTTTTCCCCCAAAACAATTAGGCAATTTTACATGACTATTATCCCTGTTCTAATATATTATTAGTTGCACAAATATGTTCTCATTATTAAAAACTACAGGACAGAGGTATAAAGCGTAAAAAGTTAGTTCCCCTTCAATAACTCCCATCCCTCTCTTCTCCCCAACAGCAACCAATCTTAACAATTTGGAGTCTCCCTTAAGAACTTTTCTATGCAATTACATACTTTATACATACCTGTATTCAAATATAGAGCTTTAGGACTTAATTTAAATGTGATCATATTACAGTAAGTGCATCGCAACTTGCTTTCTTTTTAACTTGACAATTACATGTAGTGCCTTTCAGAGATCTACACATAAAGTCAGCTATTGAGGGGGAGATGACACAATCTGCAAAAATTCAGATGGTTCCCTGAGTTTACCTTTACTCAAGAATGCATCTAGCAATTTAACCATGTTAGCAAGAATGTTTAGGCTATCTAAAAGGAAGAAAATTTTGAGCATCTTTTTTTACCTGAGCAACACATAAGCCAGGATCCAAAGATGAGCTTGTGATACATCCCGCCTTTTCACACCCCTTTTAGTATTCACCATCAGTTCCTTCCATTTTATCTCCCTGTAAATGGTGCTTGAATATTTTTCCCCCTCTAGCTCTCCCTTGCCACCATCTGTCCAACCTGCCCTACTGGCTCTCCTTGCCTCGTCTTCAGCAGTCCTTCCCGATGTTTTGTTTTCCCTTCAGTGGTCCTTCTAGCCCATTCTCCACCTGGCAGTGAGCGTAATGTATTTGAGCATGATCAACATATTATATTTGATTAATAATAAGAGCTCTTTGTTTCTTCTGAAATATTCAACCATTCAAAATTTCAGCCTGGCCTCATCCCCACATTTCAGATGTGCATGTTTTCATTTGCTGTCAATTCAAGACAAAGAAAAAATAAATTCTATCACTCCAGCCTCCAGAATCTGCTCTTTTGGGGAGTACTTCTGGGTATTCCATTTTATGGGGAACATTAACTCGGGCATCTGACCCTGTACAGCCCAAGTTGAGGCAATTATATTTCCTTGAACTTTTTAAAGAGTGTTTTTATTTCTCAAGGATTGTCTGTTTATCTTTTGCATAACAGTATGAATTTCAGTTCTTCTTTTGAAGTATTATTAAGTATATTCATTTTCCAAGATAACTAAGAGGCAAGTATATGTGGAACTATAAACATGCATATACACCCAGTATTGTTTACACATGTCATGTATTGTTCATTTTCCTATCAGCTAACATCTATAATCTAATCTTTCATTTATTCCTACAAAATGATGCCATAGAAATTTGAGCAAAAGACTGATGGTGATTTTTTTCAATAGAAAGATCTGGAAAGTTACATTTTCTAGTTTACAACCTGACTCCAGTAACACCCTGCTTTCAGCCTGTCCACAGTGCCTGCCCATTTGACCCCAAAAAGTGGTATTGTTGTGATTGATAAATTGAACTGGGCTGTCACTGGAAAACTAAAAGTGGCAACAGGAAACCAGCAACTAGCAACCCATAACTAGCAAGAACCACTCAAATAAACCTGTGTTTAGAAAGAGAGCAGTTTATTACATGTTGCTGAAATTACTAAAAGTAGAAAACTAATCCATATCCCTGAACCCATTGATGAATTATTCTCTCAGGTCGTTTAATACAGGCTTAGATCAGCTGTGGATTCACTGGAAAGTTCCATGATATGAGCTTTCTTTTGTTTCATCATGTGGTTACTGCAGTATGTTAATAAAGTCAGATATTTATTAATATTAGAAGATATGACAAAGCAGAGACTATTGTTTAAAACACAGGTCTTCAGGTATTTTACTCTAGTATCCTCAAATGAATTTTTGTTTAATTATTCACAGCCTTGAACATTTTTTACTTATATTTTAAATGATTAATTAATTACAAAAGACATCATTTCTAGTGTATTGTAAACATTGATTATTTTAAATAAAACAGCACACTACTCTTTAAATGTTTTTAATGAAATAAAAATACCATAACAATTTGAGACCCATGATCATCCATTAAAAAATAAACTTTTCTTTAACAGCTAGAAATTTTATATTGTACCTTTTTGTTCTCAAAATAGTATTTTCATTCCACTTATCCTATAGAATGTTACCCTAAAGTAATACAATTTTATACCTGCAAGTTTTTTATTGATCACCCTATCATAATTCTCTGCAATATGTATATAAATTTAGTCTTTAAAAAATTTCCTGTGACTATAATGCTTAGGCTAAATAGCAACATTACTATCATGCACATAATGTATACAGTTAAAATATTCCTTCTGGATTCAGGTGTAATTGCATTCATTATTGGTAAACAATTGATCAAAACCTCAAAAATATATTGTAAATTTCGATAAACACTAATTCTAAGGAGTAAAATTTATTGTAAGTTTATCTCTTAATAAATGAATGTGACTTGCTTATGATGCCTTGTTTAAAGGAATTATCCAATCACCCAATGTTTGGGATCAGGAGTTTTGCACTTATTTCAGGGCACCACTGTAAAATCCCAAATGGATAAGTGGTGAGCCATTCTTTTGGGAATGAGAGAAGGGGAACGGAGGTGGGCAAGAGTAAACCAGACCACTGATAACTTCTCGGCAGTTTTGGGAAAGAAAGCCTATGGAAAATTAAGAACTGAAAATTGGTTCCCTTGAAACTACTTACATCCATGTACCCCTAGGAAAGTTTTTGAGTACCATGGTTTGAAGACCACTGCTTGAAAACATTGAGTTCAATTCCTCTAATGAGGCTTCTCAACCAGAGCTTACCTTCTTGACTGCATCTATCTATTTGTATTAGATTAAACATGCTCTCCAAGCAACATCTTTTCTCTGCATTGTTATGCACTTTCTACACTATTAACACAAGGTCATGCACCTGTGGGCATGAGATAACCATTCATTAATAATTACTTCAGGGATCATCCCATCATTTAAAAACTCAACTTCATAGAAATCTGTATAGTTGAAAAAAATAGAGTAAGGAAGATTCCTTTGGATTGTGACAGCATAAAAGCAAAAACAGGTTGATATTTAATATATTTTAAATTTCTTGTCCTCTCTAACCACTGTATGTACATCATACACTCACACACATATCCTGGTTATATCCTAAGTACAGCATGGTGCTAAGCAAAGTGAAAAAGTCAGAAAATAACAGGGCAGAGATTACAGCAAGGTTACGGTGGGGGGAAGGGGAAAAGCAGCTCCCGCAGAATAATAGGTTTTAAATGGGAGGTCTTAAAACCCTCAGGAAATAAAAAGGGTCAAAAAGAGAGAAAGAGAGGGAAAAAATTGCACAGGGGTTATATTACTTAAAAAGACAATCTCATTTCTCTTTCAAAAATTGCTGTATTTTGGGGGAAGATGCCTTTGACAGTAGATGTCACCACTTAAGAACCATTGCTCAATAAAAGAGTTGTCAAGAATTCTGAGTCTTATGACACTTAAATGTTTCTGCCAGTTTATTGAAAATGGTGCAGTTTTGATGAATTTCATTTAAGGAACTGAAAACTTAGAAATGTAAATTAAAAAATTTAACTAATTCTTAATTTTTAAGTTTACAATGAGAAATATATTTTAAACATTGTTTTATATATTTATAAACATTGAAGAATATACTGTAAATATACTAAATAATTAAAATATCTAATATGGAATATATTTTAAACATTGAAGAAATAGTCAAATTAAAATTTTTGACTCTGGCATCCTGAATGAGGTCATGCGATATGTTAAAATACAGTCTATGAATAGACAGCTTGTGTGCAAGTTTTATTTGTGTGAAATAAAACCATAAAAAGTAAAAAAAAAAAAAAAAATTACAGTCTACTGTATTTATTGGTAGGGAAAACTAATCTGGTGAATCATTTCTCCATATCATTCCTCTTTTACACATTTGCTAATGAGAATTCTTTTAATGTTGATATCTGTTGTAGTTTGCTAGTACTGCCAGAATGCAAAACACCAGAAATGGATTGGCTTTTATAAAAGGGGGTATTTGGTTACACAGTTACAGTCTTAAGGCCATTAAGTGTCCAAGGTAACACATCAGCAATCAGATACCTTCACTGGAGGATGGCCAGTGGCATCCAGAAAACCTCTGTTAAGCTGGGAAGGCACGTGCCTGGCGTCTGCTCCAAAGTTCTGGTTTCAAAATGGCTTCCTCCCAGGACGTTCCTCTCTAGGCTGCAGTTCCTCAAAAATGTCACTCTTAGTTGCACTTGGGGTATTTCTCCTCTTTTAGCGTCTCCGGAGCAAGAGTCTGCTTTCAACAGCCATCTTCATATGGTCTCTCATCTGCAGCTCCTGTGCTTTCTTCAAAGTGTCCCTCTTGGCTGTAGCTCCTCTTCAAAATGTCACTCACAGCTGCACTGAGTTCCTTCTGTTTGCCAGCCCATTTATATGGCTTCACTGATCAAGGCCCACCCTGAATGAGTGGGGCCATGCCTCCATGGAAGTATCCCATCAGAGTTATCACCTACAGTTGGGTGGGGCACATTTCTATGCAAACAACCTAATCCAAATGTTCCAACTTAATCCCTACTAATATGTCTGCCCCATAAGATTGCATCAAAGAATATGGCTTTTTCAGGGGGACATAATGCATTCAAACCAGCACAATATCATAAACTAAAATCATTGTCTGAACTAAGGTTCTCTAATGTCAATCAGAAAGGAATAATGAATGTTGGTTTCTTTATATGTATGCATTACATAGGTATTATATTCATGGACATGAGCTCAAGTTTAGTCTATCTGTTCTCATCATGGGAATTGTAATAAAGAAACGGGGTTTACAAAAACATATGCATTATTTCCTAAATAGATGTATAAATGGAAACTTGTTTCATAAATCTGCTATTTCATGAGTCACACGTCTAGTACATAGACTAACTTTCTAAGTTAGTATCAATTTTTTAAATTCATAAATTATTTCTTACTATAGTCAGTAGCCTATTTAGTGTACGGCTGTCATATATGTATTAAGATGAGTTTACAAAATTCAGTAGATGCTAAAGATACAATTTATTCCATAAATAAAGTAATTTAAAAAAATAATAAAGATACAATTCCGTGAATTTTGGTTTCAGGATTTTGTGAAATGAAAACAAAAAAGGAAGCAAGGGCAAAAAGGTCAGATTGCAGCAGTAAACCAATGATTGATGTCACCCCCACTTCAACCACTTTCATGGTGGGCTTAATGCATTTGTCCCCTGGGTAGGCAACTTGGTCAAAAGAAAAATACAAGCCCAGGAGGGGACAAGAGCTTGAATTTGAGCAAAAAGGAAGAATTAGGCAAAGACCACAGATGGAGCACAAAGAGAAGAGAGAACTTGCCAATAATTTTTAGTGAATATTCAACAAAGGAAAGAAGCTAAATGAATTCAGTTTTCTTCAGTGTGTATTTTACTAAAACTTATTATTTATGAGAAGTCCTATGACTTGCATTGAAATTTTGGTGGTTGCTTATACTCCAGATTGGAATAATAGCTGACATTTTTGGTGCAATAACTATGAGCCACACACTGGACTCATTTTCTGCATATAACATCTCATATGTAATGTAACTAAGTAACTCCAAGAGATGAGAATTATTAATCTAAGCGGAACCTGGAGCTTAGAGATGTTACTTAACTGTAAGTTTATTTATTATGCTAAGGTCACATAGTCCAAGGCAAGCCTTCAGACCCAGTTTTCTTTAAATCCAAAGCTCTTAAACCTCTAGATTACTCAGACTGCAAGATTTGTGAAATTCAAGTTTGCCTCTGTTTTCCAAATGCAAATTTCGTTTACTAATAATCACCAGTTGGTTCAACTATGATACAAATTCTTAACTAAACAAATAGTAAAATGTGTGAGGCATAAATGGATATTTTGTGAATATTTTCCTCCTTCTCTTTAACTGATGAAGACATTTAGGTTGGATTTTAGCCTTGACAAATAAACGTTATATAAGCATAGAAATACCTAAACATATGTCTACATATGTTTTCAAATAAACATATGTAAATATACACATATGCACTTAAATAAATACATGTAGATCAGTGTATGTGGAGATACACGTATAGATAAATAAGTAAATTGATTTAAACAAGATTTTACAACTTCTGTGTGTTTCAGTCCCTAAATTAGTGAATATATTTAACGGAAACAAACTTTTTAAATCCCAAAATGTTTTGGAGATAAATTATCAAATGATTTTACATTTCATCTGGGTGAATAAACAAAGACAAAGCAATTACTTGCTTTATTAGACATCAAAATGTTATAAAGCTTAAATAAATAAAACACATGATGAGAGACAAATCAATGGAAGAGAATAAATAGTAAGGCATCAGTCACTTGTGTGTAATAAATAAATGATCAAGAAAATAACACATATCAATAGAAAAGACCCAGATTATTTATTAAATGATGCAGGAAAAATAGAAGATTTGGGGGGGAATAACAAATCAGGTTAGTTATAATGTTGTATTATAGAAGACAGAGGTTAGAAAATTCAGAAAATGCTAGTGCAAAAGGTCAAAATTATTTTTAAATTATTATTAAATTTTATATTAAATTCATTAAAATTTAAACAACCATTTTGGTTATTAAATTTTAAGCAAAGACTACAATTTGTCATGGATTAGTGCACCTAATCTAGAATTATGCATAAATCTTGGACTCACTAAACAATATGGATATTTATGCAAGAATTAAGGGGTAATTTTTTAGAAACTGCTATACTCTTTTTCACTTGCAGTAGGTCTTTAAGGAAAAAATATGTGTATAAACACACATATGTTTGTCCTCTCTTTCTCTGATAATTTATTACCACTATTTTCTTAGAGGAAAGGCTATTCAAGTTAGTGAACAATGCCGAATTTAAAGCCACCTTCAGCCAAACACTTTGCAAGGCACTAGACCTCTGACTGTACCCATTGTCTCTGGAAAAATACAAAGCAGAGGATGAAGCCTGCAGGTCTTGGGTTTGGTCTCATAGTCTTATAAGATGGATACCAGCCTTTAAAAGATCATTAAGAGAAACCTTTTATCACTGTGGGTTCTGTTGAGTTTGTTACCTATAGACAAATGCCTGTGGAGACATATTTGTCCTTTCCTGCTGAAACACAGTTATTCGAAGTGATTGTAATTGGGAATAGATGTTTCCTTGATTTATTGAATTGAGGGGAAAATGTGTTTTGCCTAAGCCTTCATCCCTCCTCACTCCCCAGAGGAAACATTCCTCAATGGTGCTGGTAATTTTAATTGTGGTTTCTGAATATGGATAGCATATATTATAAAAGTATATCTCTTAACCTAAGTTATTGTCTTTGTAGTTTTTTCTGCTTGTTGGCATGAAGGCAAATTTATTTTTATTTGTGAAAAAATTCTAACATATGGAAAAGGTAAGAGAATTGTACAATAAACATCCATACATCCATACTCTAATATATTCTAGATTTTAAAAATTATTAATATTCTGCTTTTCTTGTTGACATATTTATATTGTTCCTTCTAAACTTGTTAGTTGGCATTCTTTTATAAAGAACTCTCCTTCATCAACTGGAACTTGATCTGGTTACCCTGAAATATGGTTTCTACCGGAAAGGTATGAAATATGCTTGAATCTTTCCCTTAAATTACCATATTTCAGGGTAAGGAGAGGGTGTTAAAGTTATCGTCAATAGTGGCAATAAGGTGATTTTGTTGTTTTGGGCTTTTTTTTTTTTAGCATTATTATAGATACATAGATGTTTACATATTCAATATGTATCAATCTATTACACTTACAATAGTTTTTGATGTTCAAATTATTCAACTTTGGCTATCAGTCCACCAGTTTTCTTCTGGCTTGATTATCTGTTTCTCATGGACAGAAGGCATGATTTGCAGGGAAGGGCTGCAGTTACAGAAGAGGAAATTGGGCATGTCGTAAAGACTTAGAAGTGGAATGATATGAAACATAGTCACATTTACCAAACAGATGGCAAGGAGAGAAAGCTGAGATTAAACCAGAAGGGAAATATGCAGCTTTATTTTGACATGCTAATTTCTTTTCTAGATACTAAGTATAATTTTTGATGGATGCCTATAATCATTTTGGTCTGCTACCCATTAAGTTGGGAAGAGCTGCCCAACTCTTTCATTCACATTTCTACCTGAATTGAAGGGGGGAGTCTAAGCAATCTTAAGAGATTTTGTTTTTTCAAAGTAGCATGCTTTGCAGTGGAACTCAAGATAATGCTAACTATTTTCCAGTAAGTTCCATAGTGTTTTCTGAATATATTTCCAAATATAAAAATATAACTAGAACTTCTCATTTCTCTCTAAATATTTATTTATGATGGGTTCCAACCTCTACAAGAATGATCAGTTTTTAATACTGAAGTAGGAGGAAATCAAACTATTTGGGTCATTTGATCTATCAGTATTAGAGGAGCGAATAGTTTCAATGCAGAAAAATGTCAACCACCTGCACAATTCAATTAAATTATAAAACTAAAAACTGGAAACTAAATTCCAATTATCTGAAAATTAGTTACTAAAATATTTTAAAACTTCAGAGAACTATAAAAATAAGAATAATTTTTATTGCTTATTAAATGTCCTTTGATTATTTGTGTATCTTCACTTATCAAGCATAGGAGATGCTTCTGCTGTAATGATAACCAGCTACAACAATTAATATGAGTTTTCCAATTCACCAATATGAGATTGGGATGAAGTAAACCCAGGAAGGAAAGTCCCCACAGGTATAATTGAGGATTTGGGCCCCTATGTGTGTGTCTCCAGTGGATTACTATCTCTCCAGTGAAGTTTCAGAAGATGTGTGTTTAAGCATTGGAAAAAAAAAGGCTTGCATTCATTATTAACAGCAATAGTAATTTTTTTTAAAGTGTCAACACATTGTATCACCACATTCTGTTCCTAACATTTATAAATACTGTCTCTAAACTACAAATAATTTATCCTACACCATTTGAAGCTGAACTAAACAAATAAAAGCAAAAATCCATTTACATTTTATTTCTTATGTTTTAAAATCCATTCTGCTTTTTAAAAATATGTGTGGAAAAGATTGATTGAACAAAATGTACTGAGATGGATTTATATACTGAGTATGCAACTTTTGATAAAAGCGGAAAGAGGGAGAATGGAGAAAAAGACAAAGAAAAAAGGAGAGACAACTTTGACAACTACCAAAGGTCAAGCATAGGGGGCTGCACAGTATTCCTTAATGCAATAATAACACAATAAAGTGAGCCATTACTTTTTTATTATAGCATATTGGTGCTTCTAAGAACACTAACAGTGAGAAATAAATGAGTATGGCTGCAGAACTTGCAGATGACAGTGGGATGCCAGGTTTAATTCACCTTGATGAAGTCTTCTTGAATTGTGGAACTTGTAGAATTTGTGCTTGACTTTTGAAAACATAAAATGTTCTTACCACTGAGAACTAATTAAGAAATCTGGCCCTCTGTGACTGAGCTCATTTTGTTCGGGTTGACTGCATGTTCAAGTTTGACTCAAGATGCTCATCTAATGTATACTGTGACCAATGATTTCAGTTGAATTAAGGCAACTGTCTAGCTCAACACATCCTGATACATTCCACAAAAATGGTAGTCAAGCCCTTAAAACGGACTGCCACCAAATCGCCGGTCTAGGTTTTTAAGAAGCTTTGAAGTGCAAAAGTTAAAGTTGTGCTTTAGAATGAACCCAAAGTAATTCCAGGCTACCATTAGCAAATAAAGGATGAACCTCATAGCATGTAACAACATGGGTGAACCTCACAGATATTAGTTTCAGCGAAAGAAGCTGGACGCAAATGGTAGGTACTTGTGATTCTACTTATACGAAGTTCAAACACAGGCAAATTTAATCTTTGGTAATAGAAATTAGAATATTGGTTACCTCTGATTAGTGGGTATAGATAGGTATAAGGGGCATGAGAAAACCTTCTGGTATGATGAAATTTTTCTGTATCTTGATCTAGAAGGCTACCTAAGGTATATGTATATAAAAATTTATTGAATTCTACACTTAACATTAGTTCATTATACTGTATGTAATTTACACCTCAATGAAAACAGTAACCAAAATAAGTGTGCAAAACAGATTCAAGCTAATGCTAATTAAAAAAAGAAAAAAACTTACATGTTTTTCAGTCAAAAAAAAAGGCTCCAAATAATTTCATCTTCACGACTCTGTTGTTTGACAATCGTAGGCAAACACAAACTAGATTTTTAACATAATTTGCCTTCAGGGCTATACAGGTTCACCAAAGGCATTAAGGCCTAGGCTATCTGAGCAAAGTTGGCACACTGAGACTCCTGCACATCCTGCACTGTGTCGATGTGGTTAGAGCAGAGAAGGGAAGTTAAGTCTTCTGTGGGAGCCATGACCACAGGCCTGGCCTCAGGAATTCATTCATATATGCATGCATTCATTAAATAAATATTTATTGAGTGCTTTTTGTGTGCCAGGTGCTATTACAAGCACAGGGGATCCATGGATGAAGAACTGAAACAAGGTTCCTGCTATTATAGAGTTTATAATCAGGAATTAGGGAAGGGAAGGAGACAAAAAAAAAAAGTACACAAAGTACTCTCAGCTAGAGATGAGTGCAAGATGGTGAGAGGCCATTTTAGATGGGGCGATTAGAGATGGCCTCTCTGAAAATGTGGCATTTGATCTGTGACCTCAGTAATGAAAAATTGCCAGCCATGCAGAAAGCCAAGGAAACAGTGAACCAGGTAGAGAGAATAGCAAGTCAAAGGACCTAAGAAGGGAGAAGATTGGCATGTTTGATAAATACAGAGGCCTATATGCCTCAGTCATAGAGAACTAGTAGGGAAATTGTACGAGAAAAAACAGAGGGTTTTGGAGGTCATGTTAAAGATTGTGAATTGGTTCTACGTTCAATGGCAAGGCATCAGGGTTTTACGTGAAACGATAGTACCTCCGATAGAGAGGTTAGACTAGGGACGTATTTGGATATAAGACTGTTAAGATATATATGAATTAAATGGTGAAAAAGTGGGAAAAGGAGAAATTAAAGATAACTGCTCCATTTTAGACTGGAACATCTATCGTAATAACAATGGTGGTACCAATTATCAAGATGGAGCTTTGAAGGATTTGTTAAAATCTGAGGGGAACCTAAGAATATTTTGGACAGGTAGTATTTCGGCTACCTCCTAGCCATCTGTTCTAGTTTGCTAATGCTGCCAGAATGAAAAACACCAGAGATGGATTGGCTTTTATAAAAGGGGGTTTATTTGGTTACACAGTTACAGTCTTAAGGCCATAAAGTGTCCTTCAACAACTGGGTACCTTCACTGGAGGATGGCCAATGGTGTCCGGTAAACCTCTGTTAGCTGGGAAGGCACGTGGCTGGTGTCTGCTTGCTCTTAGGTTGCATTTCAAAATGGCTTTCTCCCAGGATGTTCCTCTCTAGGCTGCAGTTCCTCAAAAATGTCACTCTTACCTTGTGGATCACACCCCCTTTATCTAGTGTATGGATGAGTGGAGGAATGGGGATAAAAACTAAAGGACAAATGGGGTGGGATGGGGGGATGATTTGGGTGTTTTTTTTAACTTTTATTTTTTATTCTTGTTCTGGTTCTTTCTGATGTAAGGAAAATGTTCAGAGACAGATTGTAGTGATGAACACATAACTATGTTATCATACTGTGGACAGTGGATTGTATATCATGGATGATTGTATGGTGTGTGAATGTATTTCAATAAAACTGAATTTGATTAAAAAAAAAAAAAACCTCATCAAAAAAAAAAAAATGTCACTCTTAGTTGCACTTGGGGTGTTTGTCCTCTTTTAGCTTCTCTGCAGCAAGAGTCTGCTTTCAATGGGCATCTCCAAAATGTCTCTGTAAGCTGAAGCTCCTCTCTCAGTTCCAGTGCATTCTTCAAAGTGTCCCTCTTGGCTGTAGCTCCTCTTCAAAACATCACAGCTGCACTGAGTTCCTTCTGTTATGTCAGCTCATTTATATGGCTCCACTGATCAACTTAGACCTACCCTGAATGGGCAGAGCAACACCTCCATGGAAATTATCCAATCAGAGTCATCACCCACAGCTGGGTAGGGCACATTCCAAAGAAATACTCAAAGAACTACAATCTAATCAACACTGAGAACATCTGCCCACACAAGATTACATCAAAGATAATGGCATTTGGGGGACACAATATATTCAAACTGGAACACCATCTAACAAATGAACACAGTTGACTTCAAACAATACGACTTGTTGAATCTCAAAATCATCATCTAGGTGGGAAACGACACCAAGCTTACTCCTGACAATGGTGAGGCAATTTGTATTTTCTTTGAATAATAAGGACAGAATTTGAGAATCAGCCAGTGTATTTCCAACAACATCCTGCTGAATTCCTAAGACAGAAACCACTTGAAGGAGTGATTGAAAAGGGAATATATTTATCCATGTCATTGTTCTATCATTTGTGGAAAAATACTGCCAACTATTTTAAGGATTGCTAAGTGAAAAATTCTTGAATTTTTAAAAATCTAGAACTAGGGCTGGTGCTAGAAAACAGGCATTCTAGTACACTGTTGGTAGAAATGTCTGCCATCTGTTTCTGTGTTTTTGGAGGGCAATTGGAAATATCTACTAAAATTGTAAATGTGTCGGCCTATTGGCAAAGTAACATCACTTTTATTAACCTATCGAAAAAATTTTTGCACAAAAAGTGCATAAGGATATTCATTTTAGCATTCATTATATTAGTTAACATTGGAAAAAACTATAACTAAATAACTAATAACTAAAGTTGGAAACAACTACATACCTGGAAGATTGATTAAATAATTTATGGTTTCTTAAATATGATGGAATAGAATAGCCATTAAAAGAAGATCTATATGTACTGACTTAAAAATTTACATAAAGTATATGGTTAAGTGAAAATGCAAATTTAGAAAATATAGCCTAATCCCTTTTGGAGGGGAAAATGTCTAGAAGAAAAGAGCAAATTGTGGTTAATTTTTCCCATGACTGGCATATTTTCATGATGTTTAGTTTTTTGTTGTGATCATGTATTAATTTTGTAATGAAAAAGAACCATAAAAATATTTTTCAAGACTTTCTAATGAAGAATTTATGTGAAGTAGAGAGTTATGTGAAGTAGAGTGTTTATGAGAAGTAGAAAGTTAGCCTTTCAGTATTAGAAATGCTGAAGTCAAAAGTCACAAGAACCAGTATAGCTTTGAGTTGACTGTAGCTCTGGCTAAAAAAAATTAGGATTTTTTGGTATAAGTTTGTAGCTTCAAGATTTCAAAAAGATGGAGACAAGACATACAGTAACTCTAAGCAGCCTTCTTTCCTCCTCTGTCTGATAAAATTCCTTTGACCAGACTGTGGTCCTGGCTGAGACATCACAGGGATCATGGATTTTCTCAAATGCTCATGACTTTGGAAGGGAGACCGCTTAGTTTTCTGGTTCTAATTATTTTCACAAAATTATAAAGGAGGGCTAGAAAAATGTTACACTAACTTCACATGAAGGGCTCACATCATTAAAATTATTTGGAAATGTAATATAAAAAAATGTCAATTCTCCCAAAGTTAATGTAACATTTCATGCAATTCCAGATAGACTCTCAAAAGGGTTTCTTTGCAATAAATTTCTTTTGAAAGAGTAGATGTCAGAGAATATAAGAGTTAATTATGAAACAGTAGAATAGTAAGGGAGGATGTATTTTTCTAGATAATAGGGCATACTCTAAAGCCATTATATTCAAACAGTATGCTTTATATTCAAACAGCATTATATTCAAACAGTATGATGAAAAACAGATCATTGGAATTGAATGGAAATTGAAGAAATAAATCCCAATATACTTAATATTTCAATTCAATGTGAAAAATATGCCAAAAGTTAAAAAACAGTGCTGTCACAACTGGTTAGCCATCTAAAAAAAGGTAAAGTTGAATCCCTACCTCACAACAAGTACAAACATAAACTTCATATGGATTAAAGATTTAAACATAAGGCATAAAATAATAATAATCTTGAAATAATTTTAGTATATGTGTATTAACTAGGAGTTGGAGAGCTTTATAACAAAGACGGGAGAACCAAAAGTATACAAGACATATTTGACTTCATAAAATTTAAATATACTTGTATGACAAAATAGCATTAATAACATCAAAAGACAATCAATATTTGAATGGCTGTAAAAGATGATTTGTTACAAATTAATATTTAAAAACCAGCCAAAGAATCTAATATGGCGGCTAGGTGAGACAGGGCAAAAAAACACCTCCATGAAAAATACTAGATAAAAGCCAGAAAGTGACCCAGAACACCAGTTCCAGCGATGCACCAGCTGGACAAGGTCTGCTAAATCCAAAGGGACCATGCATTTGGTGAAACCAGGAGTCTGTGTTCTGAAACGAGTGAGTGAGCTGGCTGAAAGTCCAGTGGCTGCGCTGCAGTGTGGGGAAACCGTGGGTTGGCGTTTGGAGTGGGCCTTGCAAATGCCTCAATATCTGGCATGGAAGATAGCCCTTCCTGCAACTGTTGCTAAATTGTCTCGGAGCCAGGAGAGCAGAGGGGAGCCAAAAGGAGAAAGAAACCGCACCTCTTGCAGCCATCTTCCCGGTGGGCTGGGGACTCTCCTGCCCAGAGCTGGAGCCACAGCCCAGAGCCGCGCAAAGGGTCCCAGTGTGACGAGGAGTGTTTCCCGCAACACACACACACACAACACAATATCGGCCGTGGACAGTGGTCTTTAGTGCACCCACAGCTAATTGTCCCGGAGCTGGGAAGGCACAGCTGTGTGAAAAGAGGGAAATTAATATGCCCCATTCAGCCATCCTTACAGCAGGCTGGGAACACCCCTGCACAGCCCGGCAGCCCAGGGCTTCCCCGGAGGGCTGGCGCGCACTTGTGATGTGGCACAGCCTTCCCTCAGCAGAGGTCCTGGAAGAGCACGGCTGGGAAGGGGGACCCGCTCGGAAATCCCAGGGACCCTATGCCAATACCAAGGACTTGTGGGTCAGCAGCAGAAACAATCTGTGGCGAGACTGAAATGAAGGTTTAGACTCTTACAGCAGCCTTAAATCTCCAGGAACACCTGGGAAGCTTGATTATTAAAGCTGCCCTGCCTCCCTAACCGTTCAGACACACGCCCCACATTCAGGGCGGACAGCACCAACAACACACCCAAACTTGGTGCACCAATTGAACCCCACAAGAATCAGACCCCCACACACCACAAGGACAAAGTTGAGGAGAACTGACTTGAGGGGAATAGGTGACTCGTGGACGCCATCTGCTGGTTAGTTAGAGAAAGTGTACGCCACCAAGCTGTAGATCTGACAAATTAGAGATTGGTGTTTTTCATATCCTGAAAGAACCCTATCAAGTAAAGCAAATGCCAAGAGGCCAAAAACAACAGAAAATTTTAAAGTATATGATAAAACCAGATGACATGGAGAACCCAAATCCAAACACCCAAATCAAAAGATCAGAGGAGACACAGTACTTGAGCAATTAATCAAAGAACTAAAGACAAACAATGAGAGCATGGCACAGGATATAAAGGACATGTAGAAGAGCATGGAACAGGATATAAAGGACATGAAGAAGACCCTAGAAGAGCATACAGAAGAAATTGCAAGAGTAAATAAAACATAGATGATCTTATGGATATAAAAGAAACTGTTGACCAAATTAAAAAGATTCTGGATACTCATAGTACAAGACTAGAGGAAGCTGAACAACGACTCAGTGTCCTCGAGGACCACAGAATGGAAAATGAAAGAACAAAAGAAAGAATGGGGAAAAAAAATCAAAAAAATCAAAATGGATCTCAGGGATATGATAGATAAAATAAAACATCCAAATTTAAGACTCATTGGTGTCCCAGAAGGGGAAGAGAAGAGTAAAGGTCTAGAAAGAGTATTCAAAGAAATTGTTGGGAAAACTTCCCAAACCTTCTACACAATATAAATACACAAAGCATAAATGCCCAGCAAACTCCAAATAGAATAAATCCAAATAAACCCACTCCAAGACATACTCTGATCAGACTGTTAAATACTGACGAGAAGGAGCAAGTTCCGAAAGCAGCAAGAGAAAAGCAATTCACCACATACAAAGGAAACAACATAAGACTAAGTAGCGACTACTCAGCGGCCACCATGGAGGTGAGAAGGCAGTGGCATGGCATATTTAAAATTCTGAGTGAGAAAAATTTCCAACCAAGAATACTTTATCCAGCAAAACTCTCCTTCAAATTTGATGGAGAACTTAAATTTTTCACAGACAAATAAATGCTGAGAGGTTTTGCTAATAAAAGACCTGCCCTATTTCAGATACTAAAGAGAGCCCTACTGACAGAGAAACAAAGAAAGGAGAGAGAGATATAGAGAAATTTAACAGACATATATAGAACATTACATCCCAAATCACCAGGACACATATTCTTCTCTAGTGATCACGGATCTTTCTCCAGAATAGACCATATGCTGGGACATAAAATGCCTCAATAAATTTTAAAAAATTGAATTTATTCAAAGCACATTCTCTGACCACAATGGAATACAATTAGAAACAATAACCATCAGAGACTTAGAAAATTCACAAACACCTGGAGGGTAAAAATGAGGGGGAGATGAAAACATTCCTGGATAATCAAAAGCTGAGGGACTTCATCACCAGTAGATCAGTCCTCTAAGAAATGCTAAAGGGAATTGTGCAGGCTGAAAGGAAGGGACACTAAACAATTGACTGAAACCACATGAAGAAATAAAGATTTCCAGTAAATATCACATAGTAAATATAAATACTAATACTACTGTATTTTTGATTTGTAACTCCACTTTTTACTCCTACAGGATCTAAAATACATAAACTGTAAGCATAAATCAGTGGTTTTGGACTCAATGTAAAATATGTAATTTTTGACAAGAACTACATAAAGGTGGGGGAATGGAGGAGTATAGGAACATAGTTTACATGTCCTATTGAAGTTAAGTTGGTATCAAAGAAAAACAAGATTGTTATCGATTTAAGAGGTTAAATTTAAGCCCCTCGGTAAACACAAAGAAAGTATCAGAGAATATGACCATAGAGATGAAAAGTAGAGTATGGGTTATGAGAAGTGGGGGAAGGAGGAATGGGGGGTTAAGAAATGAGTGTAGGGTTTCTGTTTGGGGTGAAGGGAAATTTCTAGTAATGGATGATGGGAAGGTGATGGCATTGCAATATTCTGAATGTGATTAATCCCACTAATGGAATGCTAGAGAGGGGTTAGAATGGGAAGATTTAGGCTGTATATATGTTTCCACAAGTGAAAAAAAAAAAAAAGACAGTCTAAATAGATAATGACAATTAAATGCCAAGGATGATCCTGGATGGGATCTGAGGATGGAGAAGAGGAAGCTCATAGGGACACAGATGGGACATAAGGAAAAAAAAGGAAATATAGAATGTAAGCTTTGTATCAATGTTGAATTTCTTGAACTTCTTAGCTGCACTTAATGTGATTGCTAAAAGAATGTTCTTGTTCATGGGAAATGTATATGTGAATTATATTGTTTGTTCAAAGATGTGTACAGCTTGCTCTCATATGTTCAGAAGACAGAGCAATAGATGATGGATGATAGATGGGGAGGCAGGGAGGGAGGGAGGGAAAGAAAGAAATGGTGGTGTGACAGGATGTTGAAGTTGGTAGATTGGGGTATCGGGGGAGGGGGGTCAGGGTATGCTGGAGTTCTGTGTATGGGGTTTGTATTGTTTTTGCAACTGTTCCTGTAAGTTTGAATTTATTTCAAAATAAAATTGAAACCAACCAATACCAATAGATATAAATAGGCAGGCACTTCATAATGGATTAAATCCAAATGCTCAGTAAGTATATGGAAGATGCCTAATATGCAAGCTAAAGAAACAAGTTACAACTTCACTAATATTAAAGAATACTCCTTGAGAAATATATTGTAATAGGTAGTCTTATACATTGCACTACATATGTAAGGGGCAGGGTAAGTGAAAAATAATAAAGCAAACATGTTCATGATAAAAATATCATGTATGATATAACATAAATGTATATGTGTGTATATATGTATATATGTGAAAGGATAGTCACCAAAATATTAATTTCAGTTGTCTCCAAATTGTGGAATTTCAGGTGAGTTTAGCATTCTTCTTACACTTTTTGAATTTTTTGTTGGTTTTACAACTGCCACAACACTATATCATCAATGAAAATTTGTGACAACATAGAACAAAATGCTTATGCAACTCAAAAACCATCCAAGTTTACTCTTCTTTTGACCTTTCCTACCCTACTTGCATTTCAAATTCAAGTGTCATTGGTTTGGTTTTATTTCTATGGGGGTTGGGAGAAAGGAGGGTTAGACATTTGAAAACATGCTCTCCCAGGAACAACAGCTATTGGCTGTCCCTGAATGAGATTCAGATAGAATGACATAATGCAGTGCTTCTTAAAAGTTTCCATTTCATCCCTTCTCATTTCTGTTTTGGTTACCTTTGACATTTGGAGAAACAAAAGCCTACTTTCATTTTTGCTCTTCTCTCTTCCCAGGGCCTTATGCAACAATTGTTAGAGAATTTTTTTTATCATTGATAGAAATAACAGCCTCTAATGCTGCCTTCCTTCTATCACTTTTAGTCCAAGACAAAACTACAGAATGCTGGGGAAAATGAGTCTTTTCTCAGCCCTTTTATTTTAGAATCATCCTCTTTGCTGTATTTTAGATTTGTAGCCTTTACAGTCCCACCCCCAGCATCATGGGCAAGCTGGAAATCTGAACAGACACCATCTACCCGCTTGCTTAGTTGCTTGTAAAGACTAGTTGTAATTAGGCACGATGTGGGCTACAATGTAAGCCTGTGTTACCAATAACGAGTGGGATGTACAGAACTGAGAGATAAGAAGAGCCCTTTATTCCCTTTTATGTTACCGGAAAAATAGACATACATAGAACCACTGCCATGTTAAGTTTTTTAAGGCAATAAAAGTGTTTTGAATTCCTAGACATCCTACGTGTTTCAGTTTCATAAAATGTGCCATCTATTTTCTTTCTTTTTCACTTGTCTTTTAGCATCACACATTTAGCCTGGCTTTTTCCCTTGTCTGGAGGCCAGGGAGGGTTCCCAACATATGCTTATGCAAGAAGAGGGATGTTTGCCTTCTTTCCAACCTTGCCCCCGCACTCTCCTCCTCATACAAAGCTGAGAGGCAGAAACGCTATACAGATCCTCCAGAATCTCCTGTGTGCAAATTCCAAAGCTTAGAGTTCTGAGGCATTTGGGAGGAGGTGTACAGAGAACCAGGAAGTATGCTCTCCCCTAATAAATTGTCCCCAAGGCAAATTCCTCTAGACCCCATACCTTTTGCGATGTCCAGAATCTGACCTACAGCCTCTCCTCTTTACTGCACAGAAAAAAAGCCCAGCACACACCAGCCAGGAGTGCGTTCAGTATTAATGTTGAGCAGGCACCTGGTGATCCAGAAAGCAACTGGAATTTTATCTTTGCTTGGTGGGCAGGGTAGGCTCAAAAGTGAGTAGTTGTGAGTCACTAAGATGTAAGACAAAGTGGGAAGGACCAGGAAGTGTAGGCTAAGATCCTACACTTGGAGGGGTCTGTTCACCTTGTTAAAGAGCCATCAGAGGTTTTCTGAGGAAGGAGAAGACACAAGCAGATCTTTCAGAAATAAAAGAATGGCTGCAATGGGGAGACCAAATCCAAATGACAATGAAGGTGTGTGCCGAGTTATTTTTGGATGTTGGAGTCCAAGGAAATGGTTAGGAGGTAGCAGAATTCCATCAGGCAGAGACGATGGAAGCCTGAATCAGCCCTGAAGCAGTGGTGAAGATGATGGTATAAGTGGGAAAAATATCTGTGGAGAGAACTGGCATAACTGGGCAACTGATTAATTAGGTGGAGGTAAAGAAGGGGTGGACAGGAGAAAGCAGCTTTATTTCCTCTGCTGGATAGCTTTTTACCCTTTCATTTGAAAATCACATTCAATACTATGATTTCATCAGCTCATAATTTAATAAGGTTTGTGTTGTCTACATCTCTGGCACTTGAGAGACTGTTCTGCTGGGTTAGATTAATTTTGAGGATTCAACCATGAACCCTTCATTCTGTAGTTGATGTATACAATATTTATAACTTTTGGCATTTCACATTATAATTCAGGTGGATATTTAATGGGAAATTTGCCCCAGCATGAAAATGGCAAGTCCACTTGGCGAAACTATGCAGAATTGCCAGGTAGGATATCTCCAAACAGTAGCACACATTTCCAGGACTGCTTGAAAAACCTTGTCAAGATGCAGGTACCACATCCAGAAATGAGGCATAAACTTTATCATCACACATCAAAACAAAAAAACACAACAGGTATAGGACCACAACAATAACTAAAATACTAAAATAGATGTAAAAATTGGACAACTAAAATCCATTATGTAATAAGAACACGTCAACAAGGGCGAAAGCAACAAACAAACAAAAGAAAATAAAAAACCATGATTTATTACTTGATTCCTTTGTATCTGTATAATTGGAAAGACATCTAGGTGGGATCATATATGATCAAAAATAATGGCTCTAACCTCGGCAGTTGAACTCACTGCCCTCCCCACTACGTGAGACCCGACTCCCAGGGGTGTAAATCTCCCTGGCAACGCAGGATATGACACGGGGATGAACCTGGACCCAGAATCGTGGGATTGAGAATATCCTCTTGACCAAAAGGGGGATGCAAAATGAGATGAAATAGTTTCAGTGACTGAGAGATTTCAAATGGAGTCGAGAAGTCACTCTGGTGGACAGTCTTATGCACTATATAGATAACATCTCTTAGGTTTTAATGTATTGGAATAGCTAGAAGTAAATACCTGAAACTATCAAACTCCAACCCAGTAGTCTGGACTCCTGAAGATGATTGTATAACAATGTAGCTTACAAGGAGTGACAGTGTGATTGTGAAAACCTTGTGGGTCACACTCCCTTTATCTAGTGTATGGATGGATGAGTAGAAAAATGGGGACAAAAACTAAATGACAAATAGGGTGGGATGGGGGGATGGTTTTGGTGTTCTTTTTTACTTTTATTTTTTATTCTTATTCTGATTCTTTCTGATGTAAGGAAAATGTTCAGAAATAGATTGTGGTGATGAATGCATAACTATATGATTGTACTGTGAACAGGTGATTGTACACCATGATGATTGTATGGTATATGAATATATTTCAACAAAACTGAATTTTAAAAAATGATAATAATAATGGCTCTAATGATGTCTCATAGAAAAATAACATTCAGTCATAAGCAAATTTATTTCTGAGAAAATCAAGTCTGTTCTTTTGAGAGATGCTTACATTGTTTTACACGTCAGATCATGGCAATCGACCCCTTTTCATCTCACCTGATGCCTTGCTATTAATCATTTTCATTATTTGTTTTTTTTCCTGGGGAAATGAGTGTGATTTGTGCTGAGCTGTGCTAAGCGAAGACTAGAATTTTACTTAGACTAGAATTTTCCTGCTTTGGCTCAAACGGGAAAAGAATGAGGGACACATCCTTCATTCTCTTCTCCCTAAAGCACGAAAAACAAAAGGAACAATTCAAACTCTAGTTCCACACAATCCCAGTTCTGACATTTACCACCCTGTGACCTCAAGCAAGTCACTTGATCTCTTTGTACCCCGGTTTTATCACCTATAAAAAAGGACACCAGTAGTCCTTAATTTAGAGTTATTATGAAGATTAATCTGTATAAAACACCTAGATCAGTGTCTGACACAGATTGAGCCACATGTAGTAGTTGGTGCTGGCATTGCCACTCATCTGGACTTTCCTGCCTGAGATGGATGGAAAGATCAGTTGCATTTAAATGCACAGTAAGGCTTAACTGATTTGGAATAATTGAGGAATAAATTATTAGCAATTCTTGAAAAAAATATACTCCCCTGCTCCACCTTTTTTAACTCCACCCATTGGTGGCTGGTTTCCGTCGGCATAGAACTGCCTCTGCCCTCTTAGGAGACAGAAACTCAACATACAGGGAAGGACAAGACAGCAGCATACATAAGGAAAATAACATTCTGATTGGCAGAAGGGCTTTGAAAATCTATAGACCTGGCAGTTTCTAGGGAACTTAGGGCCTGGAAGATTCTTTCAAGAGCTGTGGGCTCTAGATTAGGGGGTTAAGGGGCGGGGGGTTTGGTGTAAGAATGGACAGAATAGAACTGGGGCCACTAGGTGGGAAAATATGGCAGCCCCTAGAGTAAGAGCTTCTTTCAACCCCTATTCCTACCCCTACACCTCTTACATTCCATTTTCATTTCTCTCAATTTCCCATTAACTTCATTGTTTAATGTTGTAATTATGAGTTCAAAATGTTTACAGAGAGGAAACATCTCTAAAACACATAAACGGGTATGAGATTTTGCTTTGCGTAACTGAGGAAAAAGTGTCCTTCCCCAACTGTTCAAAAAGAATTAGCTTTCTATGCTAAAATGAAAATTTTGAAACAAGGGAGAATTACACCAGCTATGTTGACATATCACAATAGCAATAAGGAGTTTTATTCTTTGGGTGCGAATGTCAAGTTTTTGTTTTACGTTTCCAAAAATCTGTGCATTTGAAAAGTACAATAACTGAAACTTTTTATAATTTGAATTTGCATTGCCGTTGGTTGCTCTTACATGTTATATTTCTTTTACCCGGCACTCCCTGGAGTTTTATGACAGAAGAGTGAAGATGGTTTGGGCATCTTGGAGGAATTACAAACACTGGAGGCAGCAGGGGCCAGGGCCTGAGCTCAAGCCCGAGATGCGGGCATTCAGAGCTCCAATTCCAGCCTTCGCAATAGCTTGCTGAGTGCCCTGGGCAAGTCACTTAACCTCCCTCTGCCTCTCGTCCCCCACGGCGAAGGTGGCCATATTAACACTCACCTCCCTCACAGGGGTGTCGAGTGTATTAAGTAATTAGGAAGCCACAATATCTTCCCATGCAACCCCGTAGGAAATGAGAATTTGCCCAAATGATTCTTAAAACAAGAAAAACAGACAGTGAGAGCTGCACAGAGCAGAAATTTAGTTATCAGTATGAAAAAATCGGTGGAGACTATCTCTTCATTTTACCCAAGCAGGAAAATAAAAAAATCTTTCTGTTAAAGACATATGTTACTTTCAAATAAAAGCCCACCCTTTCCTCTCTCTTTCTCTCTCTCTCTCACACATACACAAAGTGATGAAGTAAGATACCCTGCCCTACTCTTTTCTACTTAAAATACTTCATTTATTTGATCACAAAATAGGAGCCTTCCAAATAAAATCATCGGCCTTACAACGTTTGAAATAATTAGGTTACAAATTCTGGAGCCTTTAAGGTGGTTGCAATTCTATAACGAGCTGTGCGTTCCATGTATGGCCCTATTAAATGTACCAGCCACCAATGTTGCCGGCTGTCAAGAAGCAAAATGAAAAATAGTTTTAATAGCTGCTCTTTGACCTGTTTTATATTTTATGTCAATTATAACAGCACACAACCATGCATAATTATGAAGCATAGATGCATTAAAATGTACACATAATTTGTGTTCTTATGGCAACCATTGCATTAGGCTCTAGAAAACAAACCTATTGTTACAAGTCATTCGCACATTAATATATTAGTATTAAATATCGAAGACAGATTTGTCTATCCATCTGTTTTGAGTCATTGTAAGTAAATATATCTTTTCCGGAGGGGTGGACAAAATCCCTACATAAACGCACTGTAGGTGCCATCTGTACCATATATTATAATACAGAGTTTTAGCACCATCGTGCATAGCAACTCCAGCAAAGACAGTGCCATGTGATTGTCATTTGAATGTCATTTTTTAAAAATGATCTGGTATACGGACAGAAGGAGGAATTTTTTTTTTCCTGGCACTGCCATAAAAATTCCTTCATTTGACTATCCTGTGGTTTTTGGATTTCTTTCTTAAGAGCTTATATTCTTCCAAGAATAAGAGGAAAAGAATTATTTTAATGCTGGCTAAATGACCAAAATGTTTGTTTGTTCCATAGCAAAATTATTAAAATACCAAGGGAAATTTGCTTTCAAATGCCTGATGAATCATAACAGTGACCCAAAGAAGCAGGAAACAAAACCAGAAAATGACCTTTCCAGGCTACAGATAAAGAAACCAGGGATTTTTTCTAGTCAAGGTCAAAACAGAGTTATCAAGGACAATGAGATAGCTCTGATTTTAACTTTTCAGCATTCTTCTGATTTTGTGGATATGCACTGAGGCTGCTGGGTTGGAGGGCACAAATTTCCTGGTGCCAAATTTTTCCATTCCATACCTGAATGCTCACAAAATTGGAGGAAGCAAGACTCCAATACCCTGTCAGTTTCACCTGAATTTCCCTACCTGTGAGCAATTGCTTTAGTTATCCAGCCGTCCTTACCTCCTCTTAAAGTTAGTATGGGCCTGGAGCAGGAAAATTTAAGGAATGAGGCTGAGGGATGAGAGGGGGTGGTAGCAATGAACTGTTTCCCTTAAGTGCTTGCTGAAACAAATGACTAACTGGATTTCTACTGAATTCACTTTAAGTAACCACTTCCTTTTTATTTGGGTGACCAGGAAGATCCAGCCCGGTTGTGAAACACATTTGTGAAGTTTTATCTGAGGCATTTCACTTTTCTTTTCTTTGTTTCTTTTGTTAGATTATGGTAAGTATAGATGTTAAGAATTTTTATTTCATTTCCACATAGCTGGGCTTTGAGTTCAGAAGCATTTCTAGGGTGATTTCAGTCTATAGAGACTACTTAATTCACCCATATACTTAATAGTTTACAGGTGTTACATCCTTTGCCAAGATATTACCCAGATATATTTTTAAAGCTTTAAAATGGTTTTAATTAGGAGGATCACAAACGTTTCTCTAGGGTCTTTAAAATATTTGTCTCTAAATGCAGTCTGTCTGTCTTTATGTAACCATGTAAAATTTTAAATGTTTGAAAGAGGACTGGAAATACCTAGCTTTGACGGACTTTGATTTTTAACTTGTGACTCTGTAGGAAGACATTTCTCTGTACCAAGACAGCCAATTCCTGTCACTTCAGATTAGCCATATAAGTAAATGACTTCTAAGGCAATAAAAAGTATTGGCTGAAGAAAATAGAAACAAAGAGGATGAAGAGAAGGATGGAGAATACATGGAGGAGAAGAAAGAAAAGATGGAGCTGCACAATTAAAGAGCAGAGTGAGATTCTAGTGAATCCCAGATTTCCAGAAATACCAAAATTCAACAGTGGGTGTACAGCACATTGGCATTCATGCCCCTGCCACTCAACACTGGAAAATTCTGGATAGTTCTGGAGAGTGTCATGGGGTCACACACGAAACTGTGTCGCTTCTCACTTCACTGTCAGTGATTTGTGGGATAAGGCGTTGAGACTGGAGTGAGGATGAAGAGAAGACCACATAGCTGATGAGGACAGAAAGATGTACTCCCTTTTGGGAGTATTAAGGTACGCTTAATTTAACATCGCATGTCTTTCAAATCTTAAACATTAAGAAAGAATATACTACTTTAAAGAAAATGGCAAAATCATTAGTTCTTCATGGGGCAAATAACTGGATATTGCCTTCAGGATGAATATAATATAATCAATTCAAGATTATTCACTTATTTCTTTGTAGCAATATTTCCTCAAATCCTTTCTCGTAACATGTAATCCATGTTCGTTCAATCCACAAACATTTGAAAACAGTATCTGTGGTTTAGTCATTTCCCTTTACTAAGATCAAATTTTTAAGCTTTACAAAAATGATTATTATTGATTCATTTTACCCATTTAAATTCTTATAGAAGCAGCTAAAGAGACAAGGACAATTAAATGCAATACATGATCCTGGGCAGGATCTAGCAATGGAGGAGAAAAGTCTCAAAGGGACATTATTGGGACAGTTGAAAAAAATGGAATATAGACTATAAGCTTCATATCAAGGTTAAATTTCTTGAACTTGATAACTGCACTTAAAGTGGTTGTGTAAGTGAATATTCTTGTTCCTGGGAAATGTATATGGCAGTATTAAGTTTTCAAGGAGCATGATGTATATAACCTACACTTCAGTGTTCAGAAAATAAATAGATGGTAGATATAGATAGAGAGATGGATGACAGAAAGGAAGAAAGAATGATACAGCAAATGTAGCAAAATGGAGACATTGGTACATCTGGGTATCAGAGTGAGGGGATAGGTGTATTTTAGAGTTCTATGCATAGTGTTTGTGTTAATATTTTCTTATTGTCCTGTAAGTTTGAAAGTATTTCAAAATCAATAGTGAAAAAAATTCTTATGGGAATGGATTTTTTGCCTTCTATTATGACTGGATGTGTCATGTGCTGGTTTGACAACACAGTTTCACTGACTTCCAAGACTGCTAAATTTTCTACACTCAATTATCCAACCCAACTAAAATTAACTTTTCAAAATAGCTGTCTTTCATGTGCCAGTTAGAAAACAGACTACAAAGAAAATTCTATGTATTTTGGTGGATGATAAGATTTCAGGCCAAACTGTTTGAATTAACGGAACATCTTTCCCACAATATTCAAGAGTCTTATATTTTTCTCTAATTGTCTCCTTAACATGACTTCTTTATCTACAGTGAAAACTCACCAATTTTATTCCTACGTCACCATCTCCAACCTCATTTCCCATGGGGCGAAGCAACTTCAGTTGAAATACAAAAATCCTTTGCTTGTCACATGGGCCAATACAACCAGTACTTTGTTAAACTCCACTTGGTTCCCTTTACATTCTAAGGAATTTTTTAATGAGGAAATTTTACTTAAAAATTCATTAACTGACATAGCTATTGAGAAATTTGGCTCATCCATTCAACATATCAGCCCAGGGCTAACAAACAATATTTACACATTTGGCCTAAGTTACCACCTCTGGAATCTCGCTTCCATCTGATATTATAAGGAGACCTTCATTAAGGAAAATGATCCTGGGTTCCACATTTGGGGAGGCACAACCACGAATGTGCCTAATGCTGAAATTCAGATGGAACCAGGGGCCCCTATCAAAAGCACAGAAACAATCTTCAAGCATGCAATGGTCTGCGGGCTTTTCCCTTAGTACTTCAAAACTTGGAGGTGGGAGACTGGTGCTGCATTATAATACTAACTGTACCTAATTTCATTGATATGAATACCTAATTTAATAAATGAATAATTATTTTATAGCTTCAGATCAGAATAAAAGTGATAACATTAAGTAAGATTTGGGGCAAAGAAGGTATTTCACACTATTTAAAAATATCCCTTAAAAATCATAAGAGGGCCTAAGAGGATATTTTGTTTGGCAAAGATAAAAATTTTAGGAAAATTATATACAATTTGGTCTTCAGATGATTTTAACCCTCATCATCGAATCAATACACGCATTAGTATATAGATTCTAAAATGTATACGCAATGCTATATGCATTTTAAAGTTTACTTAATGTAAGTCTGGATATCCATCTAAACTCTTGCAGGTGACCTGATGGTGTAATTTCAGTGGCATTCCTTGTTGTCCTAAAACATCTAAAGACTGAGGCCATTCTTTCAGGGAAGTCTAAGTAGTCCTCAAGCAGAAACATTCTGGAGGTTGTAGAAGTTGTAGTTTTCAAAGATATCACCACCCAAACTATTTATTGAGTGCCACTGTGTGTTGAAGCTGTTTAGAATCAAAAATTTCTCACAGAAAAAAAATGTGGTGAGCTTTATAGTGACAAAGAATTCCACTTACTTGGCTATCTCAAAGAAGAATTTTAAAAGAGGCTCAAATTAATCTGAGAAATAGCTCTCTGGTTATGAGTTTTTCTGATATTATAAAGATTGAACTTCCCAGGATTGGCCTAAGAATAATATGCCCCTAATTAAACTGTGATATACAGAAAAGGCAAAGAAAATACACAAAATCTCTGTATCTCTGATCCACCACAAAGTAAGGAAAATAGAGTTGGCCTCGTCCTACACATGCTAAAAATCAGGTTAAGCTAAGTGTACACAGTGATAATATCCAATGAATTTAGTGTAAGTATTTGTTATGGGGCCCATTTGGTAAGAATGAAAAGGGTGTATTCACTTCACTTTGGTCCTTTTCTTGGGTCTGAACAAAAAATCAGGATGAAGCCTCAATGTTTGGTCCCCAGACCAGCGGACTGCTCAGTGAAAAAACCACTGGCCATTCAAGTCAGACCAGGTTTGCTCTTCAGAGCCTTGCTGGCTTTGGGGAGTTTCTGTGACGGGCTACGGGAAGGGATTTCATTCTTCTTTAACTCGGTGGCGGCCCGGTCCGCAAGCTACTGTGGGAGTCCTTTCCCCCCAATCCATACTGTTCAACTGTCACGAAAGCTTGTAAACAGGAGCCTCCGTCAGTTACCTCAGAGTGGTCTGAACAAACTAACATCATAACAAGAGTGTTTATGGAAAAATGCTTAAGCACTGAAGCAGAAAGGGCTTAGCACTGATCAGACCTCTTTTCCACCTTTATTCTTCACTGTTCACATTGAAATGCAAATATCAGCACAGGGTTTCCACTGGCGTGCCACTCACAAATTGAAAAGCAGTTTTTATCTATGCAAATGTAAGCATGGTAATTGAAGTTAATCAATCAATGCTAGCTTTCACTAAAACCTTGAACATGATTGAATAAAGTAATTATCATTCAGCAGAAAATGATGAAGTTGTAGACAGCATGAACCTTATTAAAGGAGGATTTTGAGTCACAATGGCTTAATTTAGCTAACAGCCCAGCCTTAGCCCAAGCAACATACTACTCTTGCTGACTAGAATTGTTTTATGATTTAAAAACAGCAACAACAACAACAATAATGGGGGTGGGGAAAGGTGGGGCTAAGGGTAAAGTAGGGTTTTTTATTACTATTTTTATATTGCAGGATTAGAAAGAAGTACTTGCCACACTACAAAGGAGAAACCATAATTAATATTCTTTTTTTAAGAAAAAACTCTAAATAGATCAGTGAACAAAGATGCCAATAACACTTTTGATATGCCCAACAGCAACAATAGGTTCTTAATACTATGATTATATTTTAAATATAAATGGATGAAATAAACATTCAGAACATCTCAGAAGTCTTTGTAAAAGAAACACAAAATTAGAGAAATATTTCTGTGGGCAAATGTAACCTATTAAGATTTCATAAATCAAATGTTAAACTCTTTAAAAGCATGACATCACACATAATTTGTATTTTTTTCTATTGATTTATAGGAGTTTCAATAACAGAACATTTGCCACAGTTTGCATAGCCTTTCAAATACTTCATTTTTCAGTAGTGCCTATTCGATTACTTGCTTTGAATGATAAAACTTCATCTACTAGAAGGTGTTTTAGAGTTAATTCTAAAGCACTTTTCCCAGTTTCTTTATGTTCCAATCTATTCTTACATTTAAATATTTTGAGGCTTTAAAAACAAAACTATTTTATTTAAGCCAGAGTTTTAGTGGTATTGTTGAAAAATCATTTCAGGTAGCATAAGGGAAATAATCCATCTTTGGAAAATGTAATCAACAGTTAGTGTGCAACATAATGTAAACTGATTATGGAAGGAGGCTCCATTTAGCTTTTCCCAATGTATTTTTGAAAAACAAGGTTAACTAGCAATATTTAGATTAGAGTAGCCCAGCAGGATATGGTGACTCTTAAGAACCTACAGTAATTCTATTGGATTCAATTAGATTGAAAAAATTAAAGGTCTGTAATCCTGCTAATAATATTGTACACCCTTAGGGAAGTCACTCCCTCCCCCAACTCCATTTTGGTTGATGCATTTTGCATTTAGTGTATTTTAAATAACAATTTGTTGGATTAAAGCTGCATTCCCAATTGGATAGCAAAAAAAATAAATAAATTTTAAAAAAATGTATAGTGCTAGATATTTTCTCAAACAGACAATGTCTCCAATGTCAAATTTTCTAAAACTTCGGTGAGTTTATCTACCATCACCTGTATCATTAATAAGTAGATGATGCAAAAAGAAATTCCTAAATTTAAACAAATATTGAATGGATCTTATTAGAAAGAGTTGTGAGGTTCTTCCCAGCACACATTTCCTCTTTCAATAGAGAAAATAACTGAATGTAATTGTCCTGTCCTCCACAATTTAAATAAAAACCTTCTCCTTATTTATTATCTTCTATTCCATCCACAAAGCATTACAAGCACCAAGGCTACTGTGGCAAGATGACACGAGAGTGCTATATAAAAATAGTTAAATAGGATCAAAATGTCATTTTACTGGAAAAATGATGTACATTAAAAGTATGATATTGTTTACTTTAAATGCCCTAACAGCAGCAAATTAGTCTTTTCTGACCTTTTCTGGTTATTTCCCACTGTAGGACCAACTCAGGATATCAGTGTCCTCATCTTATTTTCTTATTTCTACTCGGGTGTGAAACAGAGTAGCAAAGAAGACCACAGGAGAGGGGGCTGATACTGTATTTCTGACTCTCCATTTTCTGCAATAGCCAAGAGTTGGTATATTTTGGATTAAAACAAAAATCTCCCAAGCTGTCATGCAAATCAATTGCTAACATATTCATAACAATCCAAAGTATAAAGAGCATTTGTTTTATGATGTTTTAAAGAGCTTGCTTTTAATCCCTAGCACTCATATTGAATAATAAGAGCATCTATACAGCAAAAGTAAATACTCTACCAGCATATAACATATGCACTTCAGGGAAGCCAGACTTCTGAGAAAATGTTCTTCAAAGTTCTAGCGAAAGAGGTTGTTTTAAGTGGCAACATTTTAAGCGCTTGTATTTCTGTGTGGTGTGAGTGTGTGTTTATTTATTTATTTTTCTAGCTGACCAATTCTGTGTTTAGGTCCCCGCTTATCTGAATGCACCATTTGCAGAACTGTAGAAAACTGAAAACTCGATAGCTAAGAAGCTGTGAATTATTACAGTTGCTGTTTTTCTAAGTGCTGAAAGTACTGAGAGAATACAAAGTTTTGTTAAGGAACAAATTTTCCCTTTGCTACCTTGCAAACTCAAAGGAAGCGCTGAAAACCCCAAAACCTATAAAATAAAATCTATCTCAAACAACTTAATGCTCCATACTTTTGTTCCAAGATGTGTTGCTCTCCCAATCTTTGCCTGCTGAAGGTTTTCTATTAATTGAGCTCTGAGTCCAACTGCGGGTTCTCTGACTCTAGCCTTCACTTGTCTACCATAGCTGTGATGGTTAAAAGCTTCTCCGGTTTGTCACAGAGTTTAATATGCACCCTACATAATTATGCAGGATTCACTGTGCTATCAAACTGCAATTCAAATTAGTTCAGGATTAAAGGCACAGAACAGTACTGCTTCCTTAATTGCATTGTACTGTGCTGATCACATTCAAATACCCATTACTCATTCCCTCTGTGGAGCAATAAGTCAGGGGGATTAATATTCAGGCAGGTGACAGGGCCAAGCCATTAAAAGGCAGTTATGCAGAAAGCATGGCTGGTTTTATTCACGTTAATGAAATCAGTGAAATGAAACTGTAATAGATTTATCAAAGCTCAGATGGATTTGCTGTAAATCAGTTTGATTCAAGCAATCAAACTGGACAATAGAGATAGTTTTCAGCTCTAGCAATGGGTGTCAGAAAGCAGCATGTGAGAAGTGCTGATATTCTTCATGTATGGATTTGATATCCACCCCATACACGGGCCTATTCCCAATCCACTGCTGCTAATTTTTTTGTCTTTTGAACTAGGTGCCAGTAGCTGATAAAACATACAGCATATCATCTTAATACAGCACTTACACTGTTTTTATTCCTCATTTTTAAGTCCCCCAGAACATCAATTCTTCCCAATTGCTGGCAGAGAAAAAAGGAAAGTTCGAAAGAGCACAAAGCAGCGTAGCTGTCCCTCTACTGCCCAGCAGGGGACTGCAGCTTTGGCCTTGGTGACTCCACATGGTTAGTACGAATGTCTCCTACACCAGCGTGTGTGCAGGGGGAAAGCGATCAGATCTAGTTTCAGAGCGATGGGCTTGTGCAGGACCAGCCCTGGGAAGCTAAAAATTTACTTTTGTTCTGGGGCTAATGAAATAATTTGGTATCCATTAGAGGGCAGCATAAGAACAAAAACTAAGCACAGCAAGGGAGAGCTCCCCTGCAGATAGACAAGCACCCTTGCTGAGGTAAACTTTTGCAATGTAGTGATAGTTTCCAAGTGTAAAGCCAATGAATGAGGAAAGCTAAGTAATGGAGAAGATGGGAGCAAATCCTACTGTTAGAGAAAAATGACAGCAGGAGCCGCACATGCCAATTCAGTTTTAGGGAATTTTCAGTCAGTACACTAACTCCCTCCACATCTCACTCTTCTTTTTTAAGGGTAAAGTAGAGGTACTCCTGGTCTTGAACCGAATGATCTCGTGGGCATTTTGCAGATGGTGTATCTGGTGGAATTGCCATGAATTGTGAAACAGTGATCAGGTTTCTGTTTTCTTTAAAAAGTGCATCATGTGCTGTAGGTTATATTAAAACTACTCTAATTGGTCTAGTTTTTATTTATTAGAAACAAATTGTTCAAGAACTAAAGCCAGTTTTTAATGATCCAAAACAGAAATAAATGTTCTAGTCTATTAGCGTCCTATATGGAATAAATCAATATTAAAGCTAATTAACCCTTTTCAAAGGCATTTTGTCCCAGGTTTTTATTTAATGGTTCAGTGCTGCCTAAAGCATGGATCAAGCCGGATAAGCTCCATTTAAAAAATGGCCCATTTTGAAAACACTTTAGCACTTCACAATGATGAATATATTTATCAGAATAAACTTGACTTTTTAAACTGAATAAATAACTGACCAGGGTTCCTTAGAAGATATGACAATAAAACGGAGATTAAGGGCAATAGCAAACTCTGTCCATTTAAAAAGGTTAAAACATTATTGTAACTGATTACATTCATTGCTTTTTAAAAAATATTTTCAGTCTTTTACTTTTGAGGCTATTCTTCAGGGGAGCCCCCCACGCCAAGATATTTCATTCTAGGCCCTACGTGAAATGCAAACCTATGATTTGTTCTTTTTGGAAGAAGCCATGATTTTTTAATAGTGTTCAAACACACAGTGCAAAGCACACACCTTTCAGGACATAAATGACTACTTTGACATATGAAACCCAATGAAAATTATATACATTATTTAAGGAATTCAGCACTCTTCCTCTTTTCTATACTAGCAAATCACAGAATGTACTTTAATATCAAGCTATATTTGAGTTACAAAATAGATGATATATTTTGTACATGAATTAAATTCTTCACAGTACCAGAGGAATTAATTTGTGATGTGAGGAAATTTTGATTAGCTTGCTGTAAAATCAGAATTGTTTACCACAAGTGTCTGGATTCTGACTCTTGCAGTCTTTCCAAACAAATAATGAAATGAAATGAAGCGGGGGAGGGGGCTGGGGGTGGGGGGAGTGCGTTGCAGAGTAATTTATGGAAACACTGTACACCATAATTTTGCCATTTTTCTGCAATATGTATGGCAAATGAATCATGGGATAAAATGAAATATTTCTCACTGTCACTTCAATGACTCTAATATTTACAGCTTCTTAACTTGGATAGGAAAAACTCCATATGCATAAAAATGAATTGTAAATCAATTAATGATGGGGATAAAAAAAGTTCATGTTTAAGCAAAGGAGTGAAATTTTAACAAACGACAAATTAAAAGGGAAGGAGAAGCAACTATACTCTCAGACCTCTGGAGGGAAAGAGGAGGAGAGGGACCTGATTGCTTAAAAGAAGGAGTTAAGATCAGCTTAAAGAAAAGTGATTTGGTGATTGAGCTCATTATATTTAGACAGGCAAAATAAGGTAGTATTTTAAGCAAAAGCAGATACATCTACTTTGGATTAAAAGTAATCAGTAAAAGGTTTGACCAGTTTTTTCAGTCTAAGGTTTAAACAGAGAATTTCAATGACGGTGCAAAGCAGTCTCCAATTAAAGATTCTCCTCAACCCAAACCATTCTTTTATAGGCAAAAGAAAAAAAAATTACGCCCCCCAATTCCCTAAATTTCCTAAAGGAAAGCTAGAAGAAAAATGAACCTGGGCTCTAAAGGAGCTGCTGTACCTGGAGAATGATAGCAGGGGGACTGCTGGAGACACAAACCAAGGGGATTTGATGGAATCAGAAGCCACTGGAACCAGTTATTCTTGTGCCATGTTCTAATATCCAAGGTGGGTAACATGAGACTCAGTACTTCTATCTCTTTCCCTAAACATGACATATCACCTATGAATATATATAGGATGCACACCTCCACCTTCCTTTCATGCTTATATTTCAGCAACCCCAATGAGAAAAAAGAAAATGCAATTCAATGCCAAACATGTAGAATGAAGATGGCCCTGATAATTCTGCTAAATCAAGATTTTGCTTAGATCACATGAATCTTATTTTTCTAGGTTAAGTATTTAACAAAACGAAAAGGTATTTATTGATTTTGGAAAAAGGCCCACCACCTTCTTAGCACAGGACCTTCATGACTATTTCTGGTGTTAATATCATATTATGTGCACTAATTTCACAAGTTAGGTAGCTAATTAGAGATGTAAAATACAAAGTACAGGCACACAAAGCTCATGGTTCTACCTCCTATAAAGAAATTCCCTCATTATGAGGTGCCATACCAATTTAAAACTTCTCGTTTCCTTCCTTCCTAAGTCAGATGTCATCAGGTGAAATCTGACACCAGCGATAATGCTGTGTTGACAAAGACTGCAAAATATTGATATTAGTATCGTATTTTCTGTTCTTTTGGATTACCATAAATGTTATACATTCTGAAAACTGGGAGCAATGTATTTTGACATATCTCATGTTGAAAAATTTTAAAGTGCTATAAAATTTGATAAGAAAGATCAACGAAAAATATTTTGAACTGGTATATATTTTTTTCAGGCTTTGAACAAACAGTTAATTGATACAAGTCTGTCAGGCAGCCATTGCTTTGGGGTATTCTATACAATTTCAAAGAAACTTCAGAAGCTCATGCTTGTCTTGGAGCACACAAAACCAGGAGGCAGTGCATCTAACCCACAAATGGAGAACATGTTCCATATATGTGTGCAAATTAAAACCTATAAAATAACATGGGCATTATAAAATTTGTGTTAAAACTGATAACAGCTTTACTGATTTACTGACAATGAAAATATATAGCATTTTTTCTGTCAGAGCATTTATCAACACTTGGCAACCCTGCACTAACCTGACATGTAAGATGATCAAAATGGATTATGTAATCTTTCCCATTCATTTCTATTGATTTTAGTTATGATAAAATTCATCAGTGTGTCTGAGAATGCTTAGGTTGAAAGGCTCTGGTTGACAAAAAAAAAAAAAAAAAGAAAGGAAAAGAAAAAAAAAAAAAGGGTTCAACAGAGTTGTAATGAATGTAATTTTAGAATAGGATTTCACAAACACAGAAGCTGTGCCCTAAAGGCTCCAACAACAAATTAATCCAAATAATCCTGGCAGTCTCATAAAATTACATCTGCCCATGCAGAGACTCTGCTTTTAAGATAAAACTACAGAATTCCAAGCTAAAAGAATTAATGTGTAAGTGTCATTAAACATACAGTTTGCGAAAATATTTTCAAACTTTTTTTTAAACTTCAACACTAATCAAAGTTATTTCTCTGACTGCCAGTAACATCAAAATGCCAGCAAATGGACCATTTTAATCAGTTTTATTGATTCATGCTTTCAGTTCTTATTCGGTTAAAAACAAGGCACATTAAATACATCCTCTTATTGCTCTATAAATGCATGCAGCTCATTCTGTATATCAAAAGTAATAAATAATGGCAATAAAACACCAAGACTTATAAAAATGACAACCCAGCCTCAAACATAGTATTTAACAGTCCAATCTAGAACAATAACCCAACACAATACATAAAAGTGCCACATATGAAAACATGCAGTGTGTATATCCACACCAGTATTGAGCTTATACTTGATATTCTTTAAAAACACAGTAGGGCTTTTGCACTCCCTAAAAAGGATTGATATAATGAAAAACAGTGCAAGTTAATAGCTCAATTGACTTCACCATTATTACATTCATATACCAAAAATCTTTACAAATGCGTAAAAAAGAGGGAAATAAAATCAATGATCACCCTTACAGTGTATTTAGTAAAAGTCAGGATGCAATTTTTGTTGTACAAAAGAGGAAGCTACATATTGTGAAACACAAAACAAAGCCAGAGAAACTGAAGCAGAATAAGGAGCATGCATTTAACAGCAGAAATCCTAAAACTGTGCTCAGTAAAAATTGATTGAAAGCAAGAATATTGCAAGTAGCATGATGGATACAAGGCAAACAACCTTGGTTTCACAAATAATCCAGCATTATCACAATTATTATGATGTGGTGGGGGCTACTTAAAGAAATATCCAACTCTCCACCACAGATGGGGGTTCCTTCACCTGAATCCCCTTCAAGGCTCTTAAAATAAATATGATGATAAAAGACAATCCCAGCATATCCCATACCACCCCAACAGAATTATCACATTTATATGAAAAGCAAAAAGAATATTCTTTTGCACTTGGAATGGGTTTTTGAATGGGCTTATTCCCCCTCTCCCCCCCCCCTCCTCTTCTTAAATCACGTTAAGAAGCTAGAAAGGCTTAATTAAGAACTTGCTCTAAAATGTTGGGATACTACGTTCACAGCAAAGGCTTGGAACCAGCTCATTTCCAAGATGAGTCTTTGGGATTGGTGAAGGAGCACATATTTTGGAATTAGCAGATTACAAGCAAAAGCAAATATGTTCAAAAGAAGAAAAATGCATTTTTCTTTTTCCTTAAAGTAACTTCACTCATAGCAAATCGTGCATAAACAAGGCCTGTTTCACAAACAGATCCACCCAGGCCAGCCAGGATTTCTAAGCCCAGTCCCTACTGTAATTGATTCAGGGAGGATACAAGCCATCGTTATCTTGATCTAACTAGAAAGAGAGAGAGAGAGAGCACAAAGGTACAATATTATGGGTACATCATTTAGGGTGTTTTAGAAAAAACAGATCTTCCATCTATTGCGTGTCATCGAGTTCTAAACAGTGAAATTATTGTACAGATAGAAAACCACTAAATTGCAAAGCTACATGCATCCATTTATTGTTAAAAAAATAAAAGCCAAGTAAAAAAGTCACACCTTGAAAGGATATAGTTCACAGTGATACCTGGAAGAAATCACTTGCCCTGTCTTAGGTTTTCCTCTAGAAAGTGGCAAGAATCTAACTTCACTTCAAAATAAAATGAGTTAAGATGCAGTCTTTCCCTGTGGTTGGTTTGTTCTGGGAGTGAGGGTGGGGGCTTAGGTGAGTGATCTCCAGTGTTTATGTTGTGACATATAGGCTCATGTCCCACTTGAATGAGGCATAAAGATTTTTGACAATGTTGGCATAAATAGAAATAACAGCACAAAAGTGTTTTATGTACCAGCATAAAAACTAAGATCTCAAGTCTGCACAATGGAAATCTGCTGTGAAATAAAGTGTTGTATTTCCTGTTATATATAAAACCTGATCTTAAAAAAACAAAACAAAACAAAAAAGTAGTTGAATTCACAAAAGTAAGCATAATGAATAAATATTCAAATGACTCTAGTTAAAATACCACCAAAACATAGCAAAAGCATCCCCAGTTTTCAATGTATTACTTATTAAATTCAGTGCAGACTTCAGGGGTGTCTGTGGGGGTGGATGTGAGATTTTGATTTTTAATTTTATTTAAAAAGTAAAATTCCATTGAGGATAGAAAGGCAAAGACTAAAATGACCTTTAATATTTTGCTTTTCTTACACAATTGCAATTAAAGTTAACTAAAATCTATTTTTATAGATTTTTACTATCTGTTTGCAAATATCCCTCAAAAAAATGATGCTGTAAACTAATCAAAATAGACCATTTTTAACAATACCACGTGCTCCATAAATCAGGATTTGGAGACTGAAAATTGTGTTATCATATATGGATATATAAGCCCATTTTTAACCCTTAAATTTGTTACTACTGTAAAGATTTGAGAAATTCGGTCTCATCTCATTACACGCAACATGCCACTTGAATGCTGGTTTTAAAGTAAGAAAAGCAAGGATCTTCTTGGCAACTATAATAGTCAAAGAAAACCAGCAGTGACTGGAAAAAAAAAATGAACTGCTGAGATGAAACTATCACTGTAACTCCCAGCAAATGTCAATGCTCTCCTTGTCTCATACCTGTGATTCTGGAAGCTTTCAAAGTTGCTTTGAGATTTGCTCCTGTAAGTTATACCTAAACTTTTTCTTCCCTCTCCAGTTATGCCAGTCATACTCTAGGTATATAATCGTGCAAAATTATTTTGAAGGAAGAAGGGGTTGGGAGAGCTCCAGAAACACCATCATTTCAATAGTGGTCATCCCCCACTCCACTAATTTTTGGAAAAAAATGCCATCCACAAGCGTAATGTACAGAGGTTGTGCATGTCACAACATTATTCAGCTTCTTCTTTCAATTTCTGCCAAAATATTCTGCCTCTAGAACTGATTTAGAATAAATGAACACACAAACAAAAAAGGAGAATGTCCAATCTAACAGGTCACAAAATGGATATAGAACATCAAATCAGTGCACACTGAAAATGAGAAAAAAAGATAAAACACTTTTTAGAAGCTAGACTGAATGGCAAATACAAATAAAGGATATACACCAACTTCCTAAAGCTTTGGAATGTTTCCCAGTGTTAAAAAGGCAGCTATCCATAACCACAGTTTTGGAGTGGTGCAAGTTATCTCTGGCTGTTACATGGTGACAGTTTTTTCTATGTTTGTTGGCGGTGGATTTACTGCTCAGACTCACAATCCTCCACAACTACGGTCCACAGGAATCGGAACTCTTCTGTCAAGGTTCTCTTCTACAGTTTTCATTAGTATAGCAAGCCGGCTTCCAGACACCCTTCCTTTTTGAATAGCACTCATCAGCTTAAAGAGAAAAGATGCAACAGATTCAGAAGGCAGGACGACTTGCTTCCTTCTTCACAGCTTATTAATGGTTACTACTGTGGTAGGCAGAGGTAATTAAGTGCTCCATCCAAAACCGTAGCAGGTGCTACAGATCAAATAAGGAGAATATGATTTTTGAACATTTCAAAAGGGGAGTGGGGTTGGCAGGTATTTCACCATTGCTGTAAAACCATATCTAGCTAGCAGCAAATCAGACTGCTGTTAAAAGCAAATCTAACAGACTACTTTTTTTTGGCCCTTAATGTGTTCAGGGCACACTTCTTTTTTTTTTTAGCAACTCAAATATTGGATCTTAATTTCGTCTAAAAATCTTAAAAAGGAATCTCAGGGATTGAACAAACACAAACCATGACCTATATTTAACTACCCTTTTTTAGTGTTACTGTACAACCTCAAGTCTCCAAAATCCAAATTCTTTAAAGACTTTTAAAAGTAATTTACATTTAAGTCCTTGAAAATGGACCCAGAGATCTAACTTCAGAATTGAAAGCACTCCACAGCCCAGATTTTAGTTAATTCATTTTTAGCCAATGGATAGATCAGAATTAGTCTTGAAATTACATGCCATCAGTGGGAAAAGGCCTTTAATCTGGAAGGCACTCTGCAATTATAAGCAGAAGGACTTTTCCCCCCCTTTACAAGTTGATGTGGTTTTAACTGTTTGCTTTTCCCTGATTTCACTTCCCAAAAATAAAGAAATTAATTATTTATTTTTAAAAGAACTGATGTAGCCATTCACAGGGGAAAAAAAACACATGCACACACACACACACAGACACACACACAATTCTCAAAATATGTTTAGGGTTACAGTTTTTAGCCTATAGAAATACATTAAAACACGGCTCTGAATGAGGGTTAGAGGCACCTGCCAAGGGGCTGGATCAGAATTTCATGACCTTATTAAAAGCATATTCACAGGCTATTGCTTATTAGACACGGGCTTCTATATACAGAAATGTCATTAAAGCCTAAACCTAAAAATAAAGTCATGTAACCATGCAGCATCTATAGTGATCTTCCCATGAGGATTATTGAAAAATCTTACCAATATTCAAAATGATCTTAATGGGATAAACATAGATTCTTAATCTTCAGAAAAGGAAAATATTTTATTTTAAAAAGCACTATAACTTACTTTACATCTAATGAGACATGGCATAACAATAAGGAATGTTGATATCTAAAGACAGAATGATTTACTGTTTATTGTTTCGTCTCTGATGCTATGAAGTCCATGAAAATTTACAGGAGCAAACAAAACTGACAGAACTAAAGTTATTTTTTTCAACCATAAGCAGTATATGATATAGCAACCTCTAAACATTTTCTTTATAATGTTGTCTTTAAACATTAAAGTATCCAGAAACCATATTACAAGGAAAAAAAAAAAAAAACCCAAACATTTGGGTGTGAATATATTTTATGAGAAATACGGTCAGCATTTTTAAAGCTGAAAGTTACACTCTGTGTATTTGTGCTTGGCAGAAGCATGAATGGTATCTTTCATTTATAATTGGACAAGAAATAGTCAATTATTAAAATATTCTACAAGAAAACCTGCAGATGGATTAAATTAATTTCTGTTCACTGCACTCACGAAAATTTCTTAAAACAACAGTATATCCACAAAATTAGATTCTTATTATTTCTAAACCTCCAGATCTTTCAGCCCTAAATGCTGTTGTTTATTTTTGAACACATGAAATGAAGCACAAGCCATTTCTTTGAAGAAAAGTTTTTTAAAATCCTGAGACAGATAATAAAATGTTCTTCAGAAAACTACACAAAAATGTATTAAATGGTTTCGAAGTTCCAAGCATAAATTTTAAACTCAATTTAAAATGTGCATTTAAACAGTAAGCTAAAGAACCAAACACTCTCTTTTGTAATGCTAGACACAACCTGTGAAAATTTTCTGCATTTAGATTCAACAATGCTCTTATCTGCAGCTCATCTCCAGAGAGACAATTACCATTTCCTTTGCCTTGATCTTGTTTGTTTAACTTGACACAGTGAAGAAAGGGCTGACATTGACCAAAATCCCCAGCATTAATTTATTTCATGTTCAGCATTCATCATTGCCATGGTGCAAGCAAGACCTGGCATTCATTTGAAATACCTGCCCAAGAAGCACTACAGGAAAACCCTAGCTGCTGGGAAACCAATGCATTCTTCATATGATCGGAGTTGTATGGGCAGATACAAATAATGCATGGGTTTTTTTTCTGTTAAGGAACTTTTACAGAATGATGGATAGCATCCAGTCTGAAATTAATTAACAAAAATTCCTTATTATTAACAATAGAGTCTTGAGTAAGTTAAAATTTGGAAATAGAAATATTTTAATTATACGCCTTTACCCCAGAATACAGGAGCCCTTCCTTTGCTTTTCAGGTTCTTTATAATATAAGCAACTAATAGTTACATTCTCAAATGAAAATGAATCTCAAATGAATACAAATGTGATTTTTTTTTTCAACTTCCTCCATTAAAAAGTACCTTCCACATTAGAAGTATTGCATTGCCCCTTTGGAAGATGGGTGGAGAATGGTGCAGCAGTGACATTCCATGGCAAACTTCTTTAAAAGGCATGCATCCTGTCTAGCCCTTTATACCATAATTAACTTGGATTTAATTTATATTGCCCAATGCAACAGAATGTTTCTTATAAAAGGAAAAAGAAAAAAAAAGAGCATGCACCTTGTAGAGCCTTAACCTTGAGGGCAGACATGCCAACCTTGCTGGCTTCAAGCTTTCTTCTTTTTTCAGAATCAAGCAAAAGCTGTGTAGACTTAAAAACCCATACTTGAATACCCATTTACTATAATGATAACCAAAAGATAAAGGGAAATACACGTGTTTCCTTTCATCACAACTTACTTGCAAAAATTCATTGAGTTCAACCTGTCCATTTTTGTTTAAATCTACTTCATTCAGAATTTCATGCAGTGTATTTTCATCCATTTGGACACCGATACTCTGAGTAAATGAAAAGTATAGAATAATCATGAGGTTTAATTAAAAATTAAGTATATTCTTGTATTAATGTTATCAAGCTTTCAAAAATTTAAACAATAATACTGTAGAAAGCATTAGATAAGAAAAAAATTAGCTAAAATCATCTTTATACTCTTCTGCTATTAAAGACTAACATTGAAACAAAAAAAAATGTTACCTCTAATACACGTTGAACATCAACTATGGTAATAAAACCTTTTTGGTCAGCATCAAACTTATGAAATCTCTTCTTGTACCTGAAATACAACACTGATTAATGGAAAAATACACTTACATAGGAATTGAAAAGGAGAAAGATGGAAACATATTAGAAGTACCTGTCAATGTCTGAAGGCAGTAGACTAATTTCAGAGCGATCTGTTAACTGTTCTGATCGAGATTTATACCCCATTTCATAATACAGAAACTTCTTGGCTGTTTCAAGTTCCTCCTAAAACACAGACACATGTAAAATTCAAAGATTTGTAGAAAGAATGATTGACTTGTTTCTGTGTGTGTGTGTGCGCGCGCGCGAGTGTGTGTGGAGGGGTAGTGGATGGGGGCTTGTCTTCAAAACTAGAAGCTGATTCTCACTTATTTGACCACCATATTTCTTAAAAAAAAATTCCAGCTTTACTTAAGTATAATTTGCATTCAATAAAATTCACAAATGTTAGGTACACAGTTTGCTATACACTACCACAATCAAGAAGTAGAACGTGTCTATCATCCTAAAACACATCCTTATGTCCATTTGTAGTTAATTCTTTCCCCTAATCTCCAGCCACAGACAACCCCCCACTGACCTGCTTTCTGTTAGTAGTTTTGCTTTTTCCAGAATTTCATATAAAGGGTTCACAGAGTATGTATTCTTTTGTACTTGACTGCTTTCACTTAACGTAATGATTCTGAGATTCACCCGTGTTGTTGTATATATTAATATTTTGTTTCTTTTTATTGCTGAGTATTCTTCCATGATATTGACCATTTAAATCTACAGGGCCTAATTCTTGTGGTTTGGTGACAAAAAAGCAATTAAAAGTGAAGAAGATATTTAGGCCTTACCTACTATAACGTGGCACGCCGTGTCAAGGCAGACCTCATGAGAGCAGCTCCTCTGAAATCCTGTCACTAGGATTCTGATAGTTACAGAATCATAGGAAGAAACACACTGTCCTGAATGGTTACGCTTCCTGCTCTCAGCATCTCAACCTTCGGTTGGTACTATCTTTGCTAACACCACCACCTACCTTAGTTTTCATCATGTAACTTTCTCATCTACGAACTGCCAAAATGACTCTTGTAATATATTGTACTATATATTATTACAAATCTCTCTCTTTCCTCCCCCATATGGGAGAAGTATACTTCTCAACCCCCTTGATGTGAACTTGGCCATGTGACTTACTTTGGCTCATGGAATATGAATGGAATGGATACCACTTTCGAGTAAAAGCTTTGAAAGCTACAGAACAATTTTGCTTAGCCTATCTTGCTCCTGTGCCATGAGAAGGGCATGTTGCAGGTGCTACTTGGAGCCAACCTACAACCTGGAGAAGAACCATAGCAGCTAACATGCCGCCTTCATGTAATATGAGTGAATAATACATGTTTGCTGTGTTGAGTCACTGAGATTTGAAGTTGCTTGTTAGACAGCACAGTTTAACTAAAGCTGACTAATAGTAGTCTCAAATTCCCCAGAATGCCCAACAAAGGATCTTACTAAATCAGTGGTTCCAAAATTCTGGTCTGCAGAACAGTGTCAGTGCAAAGGAAAATGAGGAAAATAAAACAATGTCACGTGCACTTGCACACAATGTGTTTGCTTATATCAGTCAAGAAGTCCCCTTACTCATTTTTCTTGGGAAGACAAATCTTTTTTTTTTTCCTGAGATTATTCTAGTCCTACTTTTATCTTAGGAAACAGATGCTAGAAATGTTCTTCCTTAATGTTCTCACATAGCAAAATAAATAGTTAACAAGGCTAAATAATTCTCACAATTAAAAAATGTATATATATATACATACATATGTAAGGGGTGTGTGTGTGTGTTTGGAGAGAGAGAGAGAGAAAGAGAAAGAGAGAGAGAAACTTTCCACCTTAGTGTTTTCTTTTAGTCTAGAACTACTCTTCTGCATAAGACATGATTTCAAATCCCTATACCATCTACACCACACCATGCTGGATAATTTCCTCCAGACCACAATTACTCTGTTTTATAATACCATTATCAGAACAAAACACAATACTCCAACAGAGAACTTACAAGTACCTAGAAGGGAGTAACTATCAGCTTAATCAATTTAGATATATGATTTCTATTAATGCAGCGTATGATTGCAATTGGATTTGGGGGCAGCCATGGTCCACACTAAATGCTATCCATTCACAGTTAACCAAGAGCATATTTCTTTTTCACAAGTGCTACTGTTAAGCCTTGCCAAATCTATCTTGAATGGATGGAGTTTTTTTACTACTTTATGCAAGGCTTGCCATTTATCTCTATTAAATTATAGCTAATGAAATTTCACACATTGTTTTGATTTGCCATCCAACATTCACGCTCCCTCCAGTACACATCATTGGTACACCAATGATGCATGCCATCAACATTATAATAAAAAACCTTGAACCAAGGATAAACTAGGCCAAGACCAAGGAGAGAATCCCTCTGACCTGCTACTAGAGACCTCTTCTGAGGCCAACATTGGTCAATGAACTGGTTACAAATCCGCCAATTTTTCAAAGATATTACATGGGGTTTCATAAAATGCTTCATAGAATCCAAATACATTTTGTCTTTAACATTTTCTTGATCTAACTATATGATTACTCTATCTAAAATGGAAATGAGATGCCTGAAATAATTTTTCCTAAGTGTTTTTTACTGGCTTCCAGTGATCACCATTGGATGTTGTTGATTAAACACTTAAAATGCCATAATCTATAAAACTGCCCAAGATCAATGCCAAGATCACCAATTTATAGGCTACAAACTCTACTTTTCTCTCCCCTTCCCTTTTGAAAATTGGTGTTACATTTGCCCACCTTCTGTCTTTTGGCCCATTTCCTATTTTCCACAATATTTTAAAGATCAACAGTAGTTAAATAATCCCATCTGTAAATTCTCTGAGTACCCTGAGGTATAATTTTTCTGGGCTGACATACAAACTCATTTAGAGCAGCCTTCTCTTTGAATGTCTATTTCCTCTTACCAATATTGATTTTGCTCTTTCCACACTGAAAATCATTCTCCTTAACCAAAAAGTAAATAAATAAAGTCGGTATTAAACTACGAGTTTAAGTTCTCCTTTCTCTCCAGCATTCACTAATATTGTGCCTGTCACCTTAAGCAAAGGTCTAGGTTAGGCCTTACTTGCATTCCTCTCCACTTTTAAAAATTATTTTTGACGTCCTTAGCATTTTTTTCCTCAACACTAAGCCAATTCCTGACACTATTCATATATATCAATATTAGTCCTGGATACCCTGTCATTATTGAGCACTTGCCTTCCATCTGTTTTAAATATGCTTATCAGTTTGCTTTGTCCAGAGACACTTGCTCCACTTTTGCTTCACCTGCTTCCTCTTTGTCCTCCTAATTGGAATCAAATTTGAAAGAATTTCTTTTGTAAGACTGAATCCACCTGAGTGGTCTTTTCTCTAAAGTCTTTAATGAAAAGTATCTTTTTTCTGAATGTTATAAAATCTACCTTACAGAATCCTATGGAAGCATTTCCCCAAATACGTTCTAAGCAATACTAGATACCCCCAGGGCTGCCCTCCCCAAGAGCAAGGGTTTGGTTCTGTATATAAACAAGTTCCTACTTCATGACCCTCTTAGAAATTGGCAATGCACATAGTATTTTAAAGACTACAAATTATTCTGCACTAAAGAAACTGTTTCATTTGTTTAACTCAGAATTTCCCAAAATCTTTGACCTTGGAGTCATCTTTTAACTCACATTAATTAGTAGCCTGTGGAACACAATTTGGCAATGTCACTCTCTCTAAATGTCCCCACCAACACCTCTGTCAATCCCCAACTCCCTCAGACATTGCTTTCCTCCCTAGTCATTTCTTCCAAGTTGGTTGGATTTTGATCTTAAGCAGCCGGTCCCCTATATCTTTCTCTAAATTTTAGAAAACATGCATTTTTCTCTGAGGTATATATGTGCTGTAACCCCATTAGATTTCAAAATCCTTGAAACTATGAGCCATTTATTATTCCCCTAAAATATCTGGAACAATGCTCAGTATACAAGTCACTCATTAAGTATTGACTGCTAAAAACAACCACAATTCATCTACAGAGAATTATTTATCACCTCATTCCTCTTTCACTCCTGCAGGTTAAATAATTCCCCTGCTTTTAACCTTTTCTCAGAAGGTTTTAATTCTTTTTTCCCCCTCTCCTTGGTTCTCTGTAGCCTCTCCACGATTCTCATTAATACTCCTATCGCTCAGATACTGAGTAATAACTTTAGGTCTTTTATTTCTGTTACTTTGTTGAGAGGAATGAGAAAGTATTTCTGAGCAAACAAATCTGCTTATAAAATTTGAACTGAAGTTAAATCTAGATTCCCAGAAGGGCCAAATACAACCAGTTTACAGAATTTTCTTCCGTCTTCCTACTTCCCACAACCTGAGTTCCTGGCAAAAAATATGAGCCTGCATATTCAAATCATTCCAACCATAATTTTTAGTGGAACACAGCATCCTCAGTCCTTCTATATGGTAAAAATGATTGGCAGTAGCACAGGAGTAAGTTTCATTGTTGGGTTGCCTCTGTATATAGCTTTATGATCAAATCAAAACTCAAACCTGGAAGAGCTATAAATCAGTGCTGCTAATGCAGAGGCAACAGGGCAAATGGGGAAAGCACATGCTATGGGATCAAAATATCTGGTTTCAGTCCCAGTTTCACAACTTGCTGGGAGTGTGAATCGCAACAGGCACTTACTCTCTGAAAGCTGTTTCCTCAATCATAAAACGGAGTAATCTCTGAGAATGTAGGTCAAGACTGAGGAACACTTTTGGCCAGTGATTTCCACCACCTGATCTGTACAGATTACATCACAAATACTAAAGAGGCACTTTAAAAAAAACACAGGGCCTAGGTCTTACCCCCGAAGATTCTGACTCTGCAAGTCTGAAATCTAGCCTGGAAATCTGCCCTTTCCCCCACATTTCCAAAGTGATTCTCAGAGGTAACCATCTTGGGGACTCTATACCAAAATAAGAATTTTTAAAGGTCAGGATCTATGCCCAATCCTTCCTTGAACCTTCAGCATATGACATAATTCTGACACAAAGTCAGTGCTCCATAACGTCAATTTATTCATTCATGTAAACCATTGTGGGGATTCGGGCTTTACTCTGAGTGAAAGGCAGTGTTTTGTTTGCTTTTAGGAGAGGAGGTGTTAGTTACCCATCCTCCTCTTACTAAATGTACCAGCAGCATTTGATATAATAAATCACTTCCTTCTTCTTGAAATTATTCCTTGCCCACAGGGACACCACTTCCTCCCACTTCTCCACTTTCTCCAATCTCAAGAGCTATTACTCTCTCATTTTCCTTGGTTCTTCCTTATCTTCTCAATTTCTAAACTGTGGAGTACTCTGATTGCTTTTGTTCTCTAGTTATACTAACTCTCTACATTACCTCATCCAGTCTAGTGGCTTAAATGCCACCTATATGTCGACAACTCTCAAATCTATATATCTGACCCAGACCTCCCCTCCAAATTTCTGAATAACACAGTTGATGATCTAACTTACATTTTAATATAATCACTAAAGTTAGTAGAGCAAGGAAGTCAGGTAAGAAGAGGGAAGCTATTATTATCCTTATGAGAGATGATGATAGCCTGAATCAAGGTAATAGCAGTTGAAAGTGTTCAGAAGTTGAACTCAAACTATTATTTACAGATAAATATAATAAGGTTTGCTGATGGATTGAGATATTGGGTGTAAGAGAATGCATTAAGTATGATATTTAGGTTTAGGCCTGAACAACCAAGGAGTGGAATTGCCACTTATGAAACAAAGAAACTTACTGGAGTAGTTGTTTGGAGGAGGTAGGAGAAGATTCAAGAGAGATGATGTTCCAAAAAGTAAGAAAGTAGTTCAAGAAGGAAGGAAGAATCAACCGTTTCAAATGCTACTAATTGATCAAGTCAAATGAAGACTGAGAGTTAACAAGTATATTGAGCAACACAGAGTTATTGGTGAGCTTGAGAAGAGCTGGCACAGTTAAGTGATGGGCAAAAGAACCTCATTGGTATGGATTCAAGAGAGAGTAGGGGGAAAGCAATTAGACCTAAAGAGTACAGATAGTACTTTCTGAATGAATGTATGAAAATGCTTCATAAAGTTCTGTGTAAAATTAGAGTTTGGTTTAATTAAAAACTGTGAAGATCCTCTTATCAGATTCATTCTTATTACAAGTCCAGGCCTGTACTTGAGCATCATTCTTAATTTGGATATAAATATAAAATCTAAAATGAGGCAACTGAATAATCATTTGGTAGTCAGTCAGTGAAACCACTATTTCCTATCAAAGACAAATGAGCAAGAGTCTCAATTGCACCACAGAATATATTCTAAGATTGTTTACAATAAGAACCAGAAAAGGCTCCAGCACAAGCATTATTATCTTTCTTCAGGCATTACGAGAGAGTTTCCTAAAAGGGATTTTCCAGTAACAACTGAACTTTGGTATTAGGTACAGGAATCTTTTCTCACGTCCCTAAAAACTAGTAGTGGGGGGCGGGGCAAGATGGCAGACTGGTGAGCTGTAAGTTTTAGTTACTCCTCCAGGAAAGTAGGTAAAAAGCCAGGAACTGCGTGGACTGGACACCACAGAGCAATCTGTCTTTGGGCATACTTCATACAACACTCATGAAAACATGGAACTGCTGAGATCAGCGAAATCTGTAAGTTTTTGCGGCCAGGGGACCCGCGCCCCTCCCTGCCAGGCTCAGACCCGTGGGAGGAGGGGCTGCCAGCTCCGGGAAGGAGAACGGAGAACTGCAGTGGTAGCCCTTCTCAGAAACTCATTCTACTGATCCAGACTACAACCATAGATAGACTGAGACCAGACACCAGAGAATCTGAGAGCTGCCACCCCAGCAGAGAGGAGACAGGCATAGGAAAAAAAAAAATAACACGAAAAACTCCAAAATAAAAGCAGACGATTTTTGGAGTTCTGGTGAACACAGAAAGGGGAAGGGCGGAGCTCAGGCCTTGAGGCGCATATGCAAATCCCGAAGAAAAGCCGATCTCTCTGCCCTGTGGACCTTTCATTAATGGCCCTGGTTGCTTTGTCTATTAGCATTTCAATAACCCATTAGATCTCTGAGGAGGGCCCTTTTTTTTTTTTTTAATCCTTTTTACCTTTTCTAAAACAATTACTCTAAGAAGCCCAATACAGAAAGCTTCAAAGAATTGCAATTTGGGCACCTCAAGTCAAGAGCAGAACTAAGAGAGCTCTGAGACAAAAGGCAATAATCCAGTGGCTGAGAAAATTCACTAAACACCACAACTTCCCAAGAAAAGGGGGGTGTCCGCTCACAGCCACCATCCTGGTGGACAGGAAACACTCCTGCCCATCGCCAGCCCCATAGCCTAGACCTGCCCCACACAACCCAGTGTGACGGAAGTGCTTCAAATAACAGGCACACACCACAAAACTGGGCGTGGACATTAGCCTTCCCTGCAACCTCAGCTGATTGTCGCAGAGCTGGGAAGGTGGAGCAGTGTGAATTAACAAAGCCCCATTCAGCCATCATTTGAGCAGACTGGGAGCCTCCCTACACAGCCCAGCAGCCCAGAACTGCCCTGGGGGGACGGCACTCACCTGTGACATAGCACAGTCATCCCTCAACAGAGGACCCGGGGTGCACAGCCTGGAAGAGGGGCCCACTTGCAAGTCTCAGGAGCCATACGCCAATACCAAGGACTTGTGGGTCAGTGGCAGAGACAAACTGTGGCAGGACTGAACTGAAGGATTAGACTATTGCAGCAGCTTTAAAACTCTAGGATCATCAGGGAGATTTGATTGTTAGGGCCACCCCCCCTCCCCGACTGCCCAGAAACACGCCCCACATACAGGGCAGGCAACACCAACTACACACGCAAGCTTGGTACACCAATTGGGCCCCACAAGACTCACTCCCCCACTCACCAAAAAGGCTAAGCAGGGGAGAACTGGCTTGTGGAGAACAGGTGGCTTGTGGACGCCACCTGCTGGTTAGTTAGAGAAAGTGTACTCCACGAAGCTGTAGATCTGATAAATTAGAGATAAGGACTTCAATAGGTCTACAAACCGTAAAAGAACCCTATCAAGTTCAGCAAATGCCACGAGGCCAAAAACAACAGAAAATTATAAAGCATATGAAAAAACCAGACGATATGGATAACCCAAGCCCAAGCACCCAATCAAAAGACCAGAAGAGACACAGCACCTAGAGCAGCTACTCAAAGAACTAAAGATGAACAATGAGACCATAGTACGGGATATGAAGGAAATCAAGAAGACTCTAGAAGAGCATAAAGAAGACATTGCAAGACTAAATAAAAAAATGGATGATCTTATGGAAATTAAAGAAACTGTTGACCAAATTAAAAAGATTCTGGACACTCATAGTACAAGACTAGAGGAAGTTGAACAACGAATCAGTGACCTGGAAGATGACAGAATGGAAAATGAAAGCATAAAAGAAAGAATGGGGAAAAAAATTGAAAAAATCGAAATGGACCTCAGGGATATGATAGATAATATGAAACGTCCAAATATAAGACTCATTGGTGTCCCAGAAGGGGAAGAAAAGGGTAAAGGTCTAGGAAGAGTATTCAAAGAAATTGTTGGGGAAAACTTCCCAAATCTTCAAAACAACATAAATACACAAATCATAAATGCTCAGCGAACTCCAAATAGAATAAATCCAAATAAACCCACTCCGAGACATATACTGATCACACTGTCAAACACAGAAGAGAAGGAGCAAGTTCTGAAAGCAGCAAGAGAAAGGCAATTCACCACATACAAAGGAAACAGCATAAGACTAAGTAGTGACTACTCAGCAGCCATCATGGAGGCGAGAAGGCAGTGGCACGATATACCTAAAATTCTGAGTGAGAAAAATTTCCAGCCAAGAATACTTTATCCAGCAAAGCTCTCCTTCAAATTTGAGGGAGAGCTTAAATTTTTCACAGACAAACAAATGCTGAGAGAATTTGCTAACAAGAGACCTGCCCTACTGGAGATACTCAAGGGAGCCCTACAGACAGAGAAACAAAGACAGGACAGAGAGACTTGGAGAAAGGTTCAGTACTAAAGAGATTCGGTATGGGTACAATAAAGGGTATTAATAGAGAGAGGAAAAAATATGGCAAACATAAACCAAAGGATAAGACGGCCGATTCAAGAAATGCCTTCACGGTTTTAACGTTGAATGTAAATGGATTAAACTCCCCAATTAAAAGATATAGATTCGCAGAATGGATCAAAAAAAAGGAACCATCAATATGTTGCATACAACAGACTCATCTTAGACACAGGGACACAAAGAAACTGAAAGTGAAAGGATGGAAAAAAATATTTCATGCAAGCTACAGCCAAAAGAAAGCAGGTGTAGCAATATTAATCTCAGATAAAATAGACTTCAAATGCAGGGATGTTTTGAGAGACAAAGAAGGCCACTACATACTAATAAAAGGGGCAATTCAGCAAGAAGAAATAACAATCGTAAATGTCTATGCACCCAATCAAGGTGCCACAAAATACATGAGAGAAACACTGGCAAAACTAAAGGAAGCAATTGATGTTTCCACAATAATTGTGGGAGACTTCAACACATCACTCTCTCCTATAGATAGATCAACCAGACAGAAGACCAATAAGGAAATTGAAAACCTAAACAATCTGATAAATGAATTAGATTTAACAAACATATACAGGACATTACATCCCAAATCACCAGGATACACATACTTTTCTAGTGCTCACGGAACTTTCTCCAGAATGGATCATATGCTGGGACATAAAACAAGCCTCAATAAATTTAAAAAGATTGAAATTATTCAAAGCACATTCTCTGACCACAATGGAATACAATTAGAAGTCAATAACCATCAGAGACTTAGAAAATTCACAAATACCTGGAGGTTAAACAACACACTCCTAAACAATCAGTGGGTTAAAGAAGAAATAGCAAGAGAAATTGCTAAATATATAGAGACAAATGAAAATGAGAACACAACATACCAAAACCTATGGGATGCAGCAAAAGCAGTGCTAAGGAGGAAATTTATAGCACTAAACGCAAATATTAAAAAGGAAGAAAGAGCCAAAATCAAAGAACTAATGGATCAACTGAAGAAGCTAGAAAATGAACAGCAAACCAATCCTAAACCAAGTAGAAGAAAAGAAATAACAAGGATTAAAGCAGAAATAAATGACATAGAGAACAAAAAAACAATAGAGAGGATAAATATCACCAAAAGTTGGTTCTTTGAGAAGATCAACAAGATTGACAAGCCCCTAGCTAGACTGACAAAATCAAAAAGAGAGAAGACCCATATCAACAAAATAATGAATGAAAAAGGTGACATAACTGCAGATCCTGAAGAAATTAAAAAAATTATAAGAGGATATTATGAACAACTGTATGGCAACAAACTGGACAATGTAGAAGAAATGGACAATTTCCTGGAAACATATGAACAACCTAGACTGACCAGAGAAGAAATAGAAGACCTCAACCAACCCATCATAAGCAAAAAGATCCAATCAGTCATCAAAAATCTCCCCACAAATAAATGCCCAGGGCCAGATGGCTTCACAGGGGAATTCTACCAAACTTTCCAGAAAGAACTGACACCAATCTTACTCAAACTCTTTCAAAACATTGAAGGAAATGGAACACTACCTAACTCATTTTATGAAGCTAACATCAATCTAATACCAAAACCAGGCAAAGATGCTACAAAAAAGGAAAACTACCGGCCAATCTCCCTAATGAATATAGATGCAAAAATCCTCAACAAAATACCTGCAAATCGAATCCAAAGACACATTAAAAAAATCATACACCATGACCAAGTGGGGTTCATTCCAGGCATGCAAGGATGGTTCAACATAAGAAAAACAATCAATGTATTACAACACATTAACAAGTCAAAAGGGAAAAATCAATTGATCATCTCAATAGATGCTGAAAAAGCATTTGACAAAATCCAACATCCCTTTTTGATAAAAACACTTCAAAAGGTAGGAATTGAAGGAAACTTCCTCAACATGATAAAGAGCATATATGAAAAACCCACAGCCAGCATAGTACTCAATGGTGAGAGACTGAAAGCCTTCCCTCTAAGATCAGGAACAAGACAAGGATGCCCGCTGTCACCACTGTTATTCAACATTGTGCTGGAAGTGCTAGCCAGGGCAATCCGGCAAGACAAAGAAATAAAAGGCATCCAAATTGGAAAAGAAGAAGTAAAACTGTCATTGTTTGCAGATGATATGATCTTATATCTAGAAAACCCTGAGAAATGAACGATACACCTACTAGAGCTAATAAACAAATTTAGCAAAGTAGCGGGATACAAGATTAATGCACATAAGTCAGTAATGTTTCTATATGCTAGAAATGAACAAACTGAAGAGACACTCAAGAAAAAGATACCATTTTCAATAGCAACTAAAAAAATCAAGTACCTAGGAATAAACTTAACCAAAGATGTAAAAGACCTATACAAAGAAAACTACATAACTCTACTAAAAGAAATAGAAGGGGACCTTAAAAGATGGAAAAATATTCCATGTTCATGGATAGGAAGAGTAAATGTCATTAAGATGTCAATTCTACCCAAACTCATCTACAGATTCAATGCAATCCCAATCAAAATTCCAACAACCTACTTTGCAGACTTGGGAAAGCTAGTTATCAAATTTATTTGGAAAGGGAAGATGCCTCGAATTGCTAAAGACACTCTAAAAAAGAAAAACGAAGTGGGAGGACTTACACTCCCTGACTTTGAAGCTTATTATAAAGCCACAGTTGTCAAAACAGCATGGTACTGGCACAAAGATAGACATATAGATCAATGGAATCGAATTGAGAATTCAGAGATAGACCCTCAGATCTATGGCCGACTGATCTTTGATAAGGCCCCCAAAGTCACTGAACTGAGCCATAATGGTCTTTTCAACAAATGGGGCTGGGAGAGTTGGATATCCATATCCAAAAGAATGAAAGAGGACCCCTACCTCACCCCTTACACAAAAATTAACTCAAAATGGACCAAAGATCTCAATATAAAAGAAAGTACCATAAAACTCCTAGAAGATAATGTAGGAAAACATCTTCAAGACCTTGTATTAGGCGGCCACTTCCTAGACTTTACACCCAAAGCACAAGCAACAAAAGAGAAAATAGATAAATGGGAGCTCCTCAAGCTTAGAAGTTTCTGCACCTCAAAGGAATTTCTCAAAAAGGTAAAGAGGCAGCCAACTCAATGGGAAAAAATTTTTGGAAACCATGTATCTGACAAAAGACTGATATCTTGCATATACAAAGAAATCCTACAACTCAATGACAATAGTACAGACAGCCCAATTATAAAATGGGCAAAAGATATGAAAAGACAGTTCTCTGAAGAGGAAATACAAATGGCCAAGAAACACATGAAAAAATGTTCAGCTTCACTAGCTATTAGAGAGATGCAAATTAAGACCACAATGAGATACCATCTAACAACGGTTAGAATGGCTGCCATTAAACAAACAGGAAACTACAAATGCTGGAGGGGATGTGGAGAAATTGGAACTCTTATTCATTGTTGGTGGGACTGTATAATGGTTCAGCCACTCTGGAAGTCAGTCTGGCAGTTCCTTAGAAAACTAGATATAGAGCTACCATTCGATCCAGCGATTGCACTTCTGGGTATATACCCAGAAGATCGGAAAGCAGTGACACGAACAGATATCTGCATGCCAATGTTCATAGCAGCATTATTCACAATTGCCAAGAGATGGAAACAACCCAAATGTCCTTCAACAGATGAGTGGATAAAGAAAATGTGGTATATACACACGATGGAATACTACGCGGCAGTAAGAAGGAACAATCTGGTGAAGCATATGACAACATGGATGAACCTTGAAGACATAATGCTGAGCGAAATAAGCCAGGCACAAAAAGAGAAATATTATATGCTGCCACTAATGTGAACTTTGAAAAATGTAAAACAAATGGTTTATAATGTAGAATGTAGGGGAACTAGCAGTAGAGAGCAATTAAGGAAGGGGGAACAATAATCCAAGAAGAACAGATAAGCTATTTAATGTTCTGGGGATGCCCAGAAATGACTATGGTCTGTTAATTTCTGATGGATATAGTAGGAACAAGTTCACAGAAATGATGCTATATTATGTAACTTTCTTGGGGTAAAGTAGGAACATGTTGGAAGTTAAGCAGTTATCTTAGGTTAGTTTTCTTTTTCTTACTCCCTTGTTATGGTCTCTTTGAAATGTTCTTTTATTGTATGTTTGTTTTCTTTTTAACTTTTTTTTTTCATACAGTTGAATTAAAAAAGAAGGGAAAGTTAAAAAAAAAAAAAAAGAAAAACAAGGAAAAAAAAAAAAGATGTAGTGCCCCCTTGAGGAGCCTGTAGAGAATGCAGGGGTATTCGCCTACCCCACCTCCATGGTTGCTAACATGACCACAGACATAGGGGACTGGTGGTTTGATGGGTTGAGCCCTCTACCATAAGTTTTACCCTTGGGAAGACGGTTGCTGCAAAGGAGAGGCTAGGCCTCCCTATATTTGTGCCTAAGAGTCTCCTCCTGAATGCCTCTTTGTTGCTCAGATGTGGCCCTCTCTCTCTGGCTAAGCCAACTTGAAAGGTGAAATCACTGCCCTCCCCCCTACGTGGGATCAGACACCCAGGGGAGTGAATCTCCCTGGCAACGTGGAATATGACTCCCGGGGAGGAACGTAGACCCGGCACCGTGGGACGGAGAACATCTTCTTGACCAAAAGGGGGATGTGAAAGGAAATGAAATAAGCTTCAGTGGCAGAGAGATTCCAAAACGAGCCGAGAGATCACTCTGGTGGGCACTCTTACGCACACTTTAGACAATCCTTTTTAGGTTCTAAAGAATTGGGGTAGCTGGTGGTGGATACCTGAAACTATCAAACTAAAACCCAGAACCCATGAATCTCGAAGACAGTTGTATAAAAATGTAGCTTATGAGGGGTGACAATGGGATTGGGAAAGCCATAAGGACCAAACTCCACTTTGTCTAGTTTATGGATCGATGTGTAGAAAAGTAGGGGAAGGAAACAAACAGACAAAGGTACCCAGTGTTCTTTTTTACTTCAATTGCTCTTTTTCACTCTAATTATTATTCTTGTTATTTGTGTGTGTGTGCTAATGAAGGTGTCAGGGATTGATTTAGGTGATGAATGTACAACTATGTAATGGTACTGTAAACAATCAAAAGTACAATTTGTTTTGTATGACTGCGTGGTATGTGAATATATCTCAATAAAATGATGATTAAAAAAAAAAAAAAAAAAAGACTAGTAGTATTAACCAACACACTGACACACAAATTGGCAAGAAATCTAAGGTCACCATCAGAAAGTATGCAAGCTTCTAGTAACAGATCAAGTCATGACGTGTTTATATTGAGAACTGTGGTTTTAAAACTTTATAATACCTCTTTCTTACGATCACTCCAATTCAGTTCTCTGGCCATCAGCTCAACAACCCTAGGAAGGGCCTCCTCTGCTGCCTGGACATTTAGAAAGGCCAGGCGAGTGCGACGGGAAATCATATCTACCGCAGTGCAGGCATACTCCTTAATCCCGTATTTTACCTGTATTTGAATTAAAGTAAAATTATTAGGTTAACACCTTTTTTCAAAACAGAAAGCAAAGTTTAACTTAAAAATAAAATTAGTGCTTAGGAAAGGTGACATTTTTCTTTATAGTCTCTGGTACCCAGTAAGCATGAGACAAGTAGTGGCAGCACACACTTCCTCCTGCCTGCCAAAGGATGTTTGAAAAATGGGATAAATTGGACAAAAGTTAATGCCTTCTTCCTGAATAGAACCTGGCAGAAACATGCAAACTGCATCACTTCTCATTTGCCATTTATAGTAATCACTTACCTCTTTCCTTATACATAATATGGATGCTAACTTACATAGCTGAATAAGCAAAGGACAAATATAAATAGTTATGGTCTCATCTTCATAGGCTGTAGAGAGTTTTCTGTCTTAGGGTAACCGGATGATAACTGACAAAACCAGATGATAACTGACAAAACTTGGGTAGGAACCGTGAAGGAGAAAGAAATCCATATATTCTAATCATTATTATTATTACCATTACCAACCTCATTTCCAAATTAAAATTTTGCAAATGAAAGGAACTGTTCTAAACAGACATTTTACTTCAGATTCTAGCTTATATATAGTATATGTGCATTAAATCTGAGTTATGTATAATTTTTAAAGAAAATGAAAAATGAACAGATGAATGGTACTCCATGTGTGATGGTTTGCAGGTTTTACAGACCCCAGAAAAAAGCAAAATCTTAAAGCGAATCCAGCCCTGTGAGTGTAGACTTATTGTGGGCGGGACCTTTTGATTAGGTTATTTCAGTTGAGGCAAGCCCCAGGTGGGTCTGGATCGTCTTACTGGAGCCCTTTTAAGAGCATGAAAGAGAGAAAAATACACAGGACACAAAAGCTGAGAGAGAAACACACTGAAGACAGAGAGGAGAAAAGCCACAGAAGCTGAGGGAGGACTCAGAAGCTCAGAAGAAAGCCATGGACGGAGCAGCCAGGCTGAAAGCAACAAAACCCAGGAGAGAAGGACCAGCAGACACTGCCATGTGCCTTGCCATGTGACAGAGAAATCCCAGATCGCCAGCAGCTTGTCTTTAGGAAGAAGGCACTGTCTTGACGATGCTTTGATTTGGACATTTTCACGGCCTCAGAACTGTAAGCTTCTAAGCTAATAAATCTCCACTGTAAAAGCCAACCCACTTCTGGTATATTGCAATTTGGCAACTTTCATAAACTAAAACACCATGGCAGGCAAGAAATTCACATATGACCATTCACATACCTCAGCCTCAATATATGGAAATTCAGAAACAAGACGCACTCCAACAATGGGCCACCGCTTTCCAGTCACACTTGCCATTTTGGCCACCTCAAAAGCCTTGTCACCATAGGTGGAGGCAAGATGCTGTGCCACCTGGGAAAATAAGACTGCATTAGGTAAGTACTTTGAATATGAATACCTCCTAGGTACAAAGCAAGAAAATATACATGCTTATCTTGTCAATTTTCCCACAGTCTGAAACTAATTGTCTAGCAGGATATTAGACTGATTTTGTGGGAGGAAACCACTTGGGCTTCAAATGCTTAGGCCAGCACTAACTCTACTACTCATGTATCACTCTACCAGTGACTGATGAAGCTTCAGCTGCATTCTGCTCCTTTATATCACTTTCAAAGAATAACCTTCCCTTATGCTTGAGATAGAAAGAATTTGAGATGTCCTGTCTGCTAGGAACAACTAAACTGCAGGTTTTAAAATAGAGAGTAAAATGCACAATGTCTTTTTTAGGTGACTAAAGGAAGGTATGATCATCTCTCTTATTTTTAAGTTTACTTCCACAGCACATAGACAGAAACATACCAGCCAAAGGGGCTCTGTAGGAGGGAGGCCACATGGTTGCCAATTCTGCTACTAGCAACAGTGAAATTAGGCAAAGAAAAAGAGGATGTGGCAATGCATACCCACCTCACTTTCAAGACCATAATCCTGGACAAGCCGAATGTAGAGTGTGGGGCTCCAATCTTTACCCCCTTGAAGGAAAAGCCCAACTGTTCTACTTGGTCCTGCATTCAAATTGTGAGTCCTGACAGCAGCATTGACAGTATCTTCTGCCATAGATCGGTATGTTGTCCACTTTCCACCTAAAAAGTTGATAAGTAATCCATCCGGTTGCTATCCCTTATTTTTTCCGTCATTTACCATATATCAACTTCTTGAAAAACAAAATGCAACCATTGTTTATAAGAAACATGGCAAAGCAATGCGTAAGTCTTGACTTACTAGAATTGCAAAAATCTCTGTTCACTAGAGTTAAGAGATTCAGGTATGACAATTTACCTCAAGCCGATATTTTTAAAGCACTTTGCAATAACAGTTTAATATCCTATACCTGCTATAGTGACAAGGCCACTCTCGCTGATATCAACAACATGATTCCTGGAGATCGACTGAGTATCTGCAGACTTGGGATCTGTAACGAGGGGGCGAATACCGCTCCATGCTGCCAGGACATCCCCTCTTCTCACTGGTCACGATCAATGCACAGGGGTAAGAGGATTAGTCAAAACCATTCCAAAATAGTATGAAATAGTTAAGAAGCAGGCTAGAGTTCAGTAAGAGGAACATATGAAAGGGGAAAAAAAAAACATTTTTAAACATAAGAATTAAGTGGATAGGTGAAAACTGGATAAAGAATGAATTGTTTTGTTACAAAACTAAACTCCATGAAAAAAGCAGAAAAGAAAACTTTAAAAACATTGACACTGAACCCAAAGAGAAAGCAAAAGGAACAAATTCTAGCAACCCTCCAGCAAGTGTGACCTGGAGCAGACAGTTAAAAAGAACAAAAAAGAAAAACAAACAACCAAGAGTCTTATGACTTGCTAAGTTTCCTTTTAGAATACATCTTGTTATCTCTTCCCAGAGAAGACAAAGATTCTTATTAAATTAAGCAAACAAACCTCCAGAAGCACATGGACCTGTAACAGGACATTTTCTTGCCTCATCGTTACCACCAGCCTCTTAGTGAGCAACTACAGCAGGCCGAGCACTCTGCAAAGCACTTAACATAACACATCTCATCTCACTGAATCTCACAAGGCCCCATAACATCAGTTATTATTGCTTTCACCGTACAGATGAGAAAACAGATTGAAGACACATCTTACAAATGATGGAGCAGGATTGGAATCTACTTTCTGACTCCAAAGTCCACGTTCTTACCAACCAAGTTACACTGTCTCGCACCTGCTGACAATTTCCGTATCTTACCTTTTTCCATTTCTCATTCTACTTACTTTATAACTGCCCCTAAAGCAGGTATACTGGCTCCTCCCCGCAGGTACACAGTACTTTTGGAATATCACGTGGAACTTCTTTCAAGACTCAAATTAAGAAACCATATAAATTTTCTTCAGTATCCTTGCCAAAATACAATTACCCATCTATATCAAGAATTGATGAAGTTTGTAAGAGAGTAAGGCAGCTGCTGAATAGCACTCATTACTGGCCTTAAAAATGGCTGAGAATAGCCAAGCTGTGGTTCTAGTCTAACATCAGGGGCCAAGGCAAGACCCAAGAGCAGAATTTCCAGAATCTACACTTTTTCATGCAGATCAACATGAAGGATGGTTGGGCTCTTTTCCTCCCTACCTCAGGGAGCTGACCTTGTGCACCAATCCAGTAGCTGCCTAGTAAGGGAAACTTCAGGGAGGTAAATGACTACCTGGTCCCGCTGCACTATCTTGGTAAACTAGTTAATCCATCCCTTTATAATAGAGAAGGGAGTGCAATTTTGCTTCAGCCATGGTTGGGTACGGGTGACCTCCTTTTTCCTCCTACTCCCAGACATTACCCATATGGTATGAAGAACTGACAGCATGTGGTTTTGAAAATCAAATCATAAGACAAGTTGATACAATTTGAGTTTCAAATTATTGGAAGGTTAAGGAAATATTTTTTATATAGCACAGAATTATCAGTACCTCTATCAGCCCATAGCTTGCCTTGGTTCAAATTAGTAAATCCCACACAGCGAGTATAGTTTTGTGAGCAGAGGGCAGGATGGATTTGAGCCCTCACTCACCCCTTGGTCATGTATGCTTGTACAGTGAACAACCTGTATATCTGTACACAGCAGTCCTTGAGGTATTCAGGTATTCATCTAGCAGGATCTTTGTGTAAGGAATCATAAAGACTCCTTGAAAGGATTAGAATAGCCCTACAAAAAGAGCCTGACCTAACTTAGGGAAGAGACTCTAAAAACAAGTCATATTAGATGATAGATACTCCTTCCATCTTGATCTCCAATGCAAAATAGATTTTTGGAAAAGATAAATTAAACCAAGGTAAATCTGAGATATTTTAATAAAGCTTCTTAAGGGCCATACTCAGCACGACTGTAATCTGAAAGAAGAGAGGCCCGTATACCACGACTGTAATCTGAAAGAAGAGAGGCCCGTATACCTCTTTGGGGCTGTTTAATCAAACTCATAACCAAACAGTGTAACTGAAACAAAGGGGGAAGAAACAAAAATAACTGGTGAGGAAAGCCTGAGGCTTCTCACTCTTGTTAAGTGGTTGGAGACTCCGTGGGAGTCTTAAGGCTGGGATTCCATTCCTAGATCTGTCCCTCTGATTTGCACATTCTCTTAAATATGTTTAATCCCAATGGCTTCTGTAGAATAGGGCTTAATTCCAGATCCATGCAATTCCAAATGTTTTGGAAAACCTCAACACAAATCAAGCAAAGTGTGTTCATTATTACAAAAAAAAAACTTAACTAGGAAGTTACCAATATTTTCCATTAGAGTTCACATTGCCCTCTGAGTCAAAAATAAAACCTAGCCAACCCACTTACAACGTCATTGTGGTTACCACACAATTCCTAGAGTTTATCTGTGAAATTCCTTAGGTAGCCACACTGATCAGGAATTTGGTTTCAACTCTTAAAACCTCCTGACTTATTTTTAAAATATGTGATGGAAAATTTAGGCTTTCCCAAGATAATTTTAAGCATATGCAAATAATCTTCATGGCAAATACTTTATCTTTTCTGTTTTAATTGTGTAACACTTATGAAATTGTGTTGTCTAAATGAAAAAGACTGAACTTAAAACAGTTAAGGTTTATATTAATAGAAGAATATTAAGGAAAAAATTACATGTACTAATAACAATTTAAATCCATACTTCTGGAAATGATAAGGGAAGGGAAGGGAAGGGAAGGGAAGGGAAGGGAAGGGAAGGGAAGGGAAAGACTATCAGGAAGAGTTCATAATGTGTTAAGAACTTGAGTTTCCTTTGCTTGAGATCTTAACATTCAGCTTTTTAGTCTGAGAATTATAGTAGACCAATGTTGCAGTTGAATTTATTTATTTAAAAAGATACATTTAAGGATAATCAAATAGTATCTAAAATATGAATCAATCTTTATGGCCTGTGGCAATTTTATACTATTAGACCAGATTATCTATCACTTCCCTTCCAAACTTAAGATTTAATGAATTTTATGTATTATTCAAATGCTATTTGCAGCAGAATGAAAAGCTTGTACCTCCCCACCACCCAAATTAAGCAATGTCTGGTCAGGGCCATTGGTATATTCTATTTCCATGAGTCACAGCATAGCTATACTACACACATGAGACATTAATTCTAACTAACTTCATATATAAAACACAGCAACTAA